>NC_081427.1:30173652-30176313 GCF_949786415.1 Peromyscus eremicus | reverse complement strand
TTGTGTGTGTGTGTGTGTGTGTGTGTGTGTTTACATACATGATGTACTACAGCACACGTGTTAAGGTCAGAGGACAACTTGCAGGAGTCAGTTCTCTCCTTCCACTCTGTGGATTCTGGGAATCAAACAGGTTATCAACCTTGGTGGCAAGTACTTTAGCCCCCTGAGCCACTTAGCAGCCCCCTTCATGCTACTTTTCTACCAACATCAACGGAAAACAATGGTCTGGGCCTCACCAACCACTGAGAGAAGCAAGTGTGTCCTTACCGCTGCCATTCCCTCTACCGCCTTCTGCTTGTCCACCTGTAAGATACCGTTCTTCGCTGTGCGAGACACACGCAGCTCGTGCCATTGGCCGAGGGTGAGGGGATCCTCACTCCTGTCAAAGAAAGATGTGGTGTTAACATTCTATGTCCACTTGACTGTGCGAAGAAACCCAGCGGACAGGTACAGAATTTTGTGGGGGTGTCTCTATGAGGGATTTCTGAGAGCTAAGCCTTTGAATTAATGAACTGAGCAAAGAAGATAGCCTTCATTAATGCACTTGGACATTATCTAATCTGCTGTGGGTTCAAACAGAATGAAAAGACAGGAGAAGTGTGGGCTTTCTCCCTTTGCTGCAGTTTGGGCATCCCTCTTGTCCTGCTCTTGGACAGTCGCACTACTCCTGGTTCTTAAGACATGGCTCAGAACTTGTCACCAGTGTTCTGGCTCTTGGCCCTTTGGACTCACACTGGGACTTGTGCCATGGACTCACCTATAGCCTTGGGCAGAACTACACCATAGACTTTTCTTGGCTTCCAGCCTCCCTGAAGAAAACTGCAGAATGCTTCAGTACCCATAATCATAAGAGATAGTCTCACCAGACAAATGTCTTCCTACACCTCTATCTATACCCTTACTGACTCTGTTTCTCTGGAGACTCCTAACCAATATAGATGGAAACAGAACATGAGTCGGCATATCACTGGTGTGCACCATCCATCAGTACAGCCGTGATGAAATGCATGCCACCGTAGGCACCCACCTGAATTAGTTACTTTTCAGGTTGCTGTGCTCAAATACCCAACAAGAAGCAACTTAACAGAGGAAGGGGTTATTTTGGCTTGCAGCTACAGAAAAGATACGAAGTCCTAGTGGAGATGGCGCAGATAATCTGACTCCCCTCGGTGAATGACTGTGATGTGGCAGAGTAAGCCGGGTCAAGCTTCTCCTCCACAAGCTGTTTTTGATCATGGTGTTTTGTCACAGTGACAGAGAGCAGCTAGGACACCCAGCAAGCATGTTTACCAGCTGATCCATCCTGCGAGCCCCTTGTTTGGCTTTTAAGACAAGGTCTCGCTATGTAAATCTGACTTGCCTGGAACTTGGCTGTGTACACCAGGCTGCCCTCGTACTCACAGAGTTCTGCCTACCTCTGCCTCTTGTGTGCTAGGATTACAGATGTACACCATCATACCTGGATCATTTTGAAATTTTTCAAAATAGAATATTGGGAAAAAATGCTCTGGTTTGAAAATGCCCTCAAACATCATGTGTTAAAAACTTAATCCCGAGTGCCACACTGAGAGTTGTGAACTTTGGGAGAAGACCAAAAGATGGTCTTTGCCTCATGAGTCGATTAACGTCGTGATCACTTGGGCTTTTCATAAAAGTCTAGGTTTCTGTCCCTTCCTTCCTGCACACTCATGCATATGTGTTCTCATATTCATCTATTTCTCCCTTGGGGTGATACAAGAAGGCCCTTGTCGGGATGCACGTTATTTGACCTTGGATTTCCTAGGCTCAATAAAATTTCTGCTCTTCACAAATTCTTCCTGTTTCCCACAGTCTGTTAGAGCGGCACACAAAGAATGAGGACATGGGGAAACGGAGTCTGTGTTCACTGGTGCTTTGAATGGGATTCAGATGACCTTAAAAGTTCAGTTACTAAGTCAACGTGGGAGCACTTGATGATGAAATGTCACTTGCAGGGGTTCCACACATTACTTTTTAGAGTGAGGTGTGCAGAAAGAATGTAATTATTGCATTTCTATTTCTAACAATGTCTAGCTCTTGGCCTTCACTGAACCTCCCAATTACTTTTCGGGCCGGTATCATCTTTAGAAAACTACGAAGAATACCAATGGCATGATTATTAAAGGGTCAGCACCCCCTAATTTGATTCCTTTGCTCAGGCAAATGCTTTTGTGATTTGTCCTTAGCAATTAGAATTTAATCACCTTGGCTAAATCAATATGCAATAAAGAAACAAGCAGGCCTTTTTAAGTGGTCTATTTCCATAATGACTAACAGCATACTTGTCATGTTCCTGTCCTGCAGAGGTCACTGCCTGTCAATCCGATACCGTCTTCTGCACAGTTATATCGATCACAGTCATCGAGAGCTCATTCCAATTGTCTTGATGTTTGAATCAAGCTCATAATGATTTTGACCACAATACCCTTTTCCTAAAATTAAAATGACTGGGCCAATTCCATAATTTCCTACGCTTCAGACTTTCACCAAATTTTCTTAATTAAGTGGCAATTCTTTGAAACAGTTTTCAAAATAAATAACTTCCCAAGAGACATTCGAGATATTAATAGTGATCCCTGCTGTCAGCTGGGATGACCTTGCATGGGACATGACCCTGCATGGAACAGAGGTGGGATGGGAGGC
>NC_081427.1:29722951-29868452 GCF_949786415.1 Peromyscus eremicus | reverse complement strand
ACCTCCTCTTCCACAATGTTCTCTGAGCCTTGGAAGTGAGTAAGGGGTTGATAAACATGTCTTATTTAGAGCTGAATACTCAGTCTCTTATTCTCAGCCCTTCAATCAGTTACATGTATTTGCTGCTGCCCACTGCAAAATAGACATTTCTTTCACTATGTTTGAGGACACACCAAGTCTATGGCTAATATATACATACATACATACATACATACATACATACATACACACATACATACATATAATCTATATGGTCAATATATAATATGTGTGTATATGTTATATAATGTAATATATATGGGTATATATAATATAAATATTAAGAAGGCAATTTGACAAAATAACCATTTAACAAAATAAGAATAGTAGATCAATTCTAGAACCTATGTGTTTCTTTTCTTTTGTCTTCTTTCTTTTTTTTTTTTTTTTTTTTTTTTTAAAGATTTATTTATTTATTATGTATACAGTGTTCTGTCTGCATGTATGGCTGCAGGCCAGAAGAGGGCACCAGATCTTGTTACAGATGGTTGTGAGCCACCATGTGGTTGCTGGGAATTGAACTCAGGACCTCTGGAAGAGCAATCAGTGCTCTTAACCTCTGAGCCATCTCTCCAGCCCGTCTTCTTTCTTTTTTTCTTTCTTTTAACCAGAATTACAATATCAGGCATGAAATTCCCTCCTGTGAAGAAGGCCTCATATCCAATAAGAGAGCAATTAGTTACCCCATAATAGTCAAACCACTGTTGCACCATTGGATTTCTTGCCTGGAAGGTTGGTATTGCAATGTATAAGGTCCAGCACCAGGCAAGACAGATAATGTCTTTTCTCCACCAGACAACTTCATAGCGTCTTCCCACACTAGGACAGCTAGTAAACAGGAAGAAAATCTCCTGGCTGGTTTGAGACTGATTTCTCTGTGTTCTACAGCCAAAATGTGTGGTGTCTTCAGTAATAGGGTTTTACCTCGCAGTTATAGGGGTAACCAATGACAACAACAACAGCTTGTAGAATCTCCCTGTCAAACAACTCATAGAGAGGTATCCCATGCCTTGCACATGATTTTTATTTAATAACTCACACCTTCCAGTAGTGGCATTGTCCAACTCTGCAGGGCACTTGCATTTGAAGACATTTTTAAAAGTATATCTTACTAACAGGTAGGATTCTATAAGATGTTTTCATAATTCCTTAGTTTAGGTTAGCTCACCCAATACCCTCTCCTCTCCTCTCCCCCAACCCTAAGCTACCAGCCCCACTTAGTCCTATAACTTCCAGTATGCCCCCTCTTCTTTCATATGATGTGTATTCTGCTATCCATTCAACTATATTTTTAATTAGGCTGTGAGATACTAGACTTCCATATGACCATTTATGTACTCTTTCTTTAGTTATCCCCCATTTCTCCCATAGTCTACCTCTTCCTGCTTAAGCCTTTCTACCTCTATACTCCACTTCCATCTTACCTATAATCTACTACCACCATCCCTTACTGTATCCCTTCCCCAACGACCCATTTCTAGCTTTCACTTGTGTCCAAGTTAAAGAAAACCAAAGGTTTGCCCCTAGGATCCACATACGAGAGAGAACATGTAACATTTGTCTTTCTGGGCCTGAGTTACCTCACTTTGTATAATTCTTTCCAGTTCCATCCATTTGCCTGCAAATTTTATGATTTTGTTTTTCTTTATAGCTGAACAATATATTGTGCATATGTACCTCATTTTTCTTAGCCATCAACCTGCTTATGGACATCTAGGTTGATTCCACTTCCTAGCTGTTGTGAATAGAGCAGCGATGAACATGGATGGGAAGTATCTCTGTGGTAGGATATAAAGTCCTTTGGGTGTAATTTTAGGAGTGGTATAGCTGGGTCATATGGCAATTCTATTTATGTTATCCTTCTTCCCTCCCTCCCTCCCTCCCTCCCTCCCTCCCTTCCTTCCTTCCTTCCTTCCTTCCTTCCTTCCTAAGAAACCCCATATTGATTTCCAAAGTGGCTGTGCTAGTTTACACTCCCACCAACAGTGTGTAAGAGTTCTCCTTTTACCACATCCAGGCCAGTATTTGTCATCGTCTATGTTTCTGTTGATGGTCATTTGGAGTGGGCTGAGGTAGAACTGCGAACTATTAATCTGTGGTCCCCCAGTGGCTAAGGATGCTGAGCAATTTTTAGGTGTTTCCTAGCCATTTATATTTATTCTTTTGAGAATTTCCTGCTTAGTTCCATGGCACAGTTTTAATTGAGTTCTAATTTTCTTTTTGCAAATTTTACTTTATATTGATTATGGGTTTCACATCATGCATCTCGATCCCACTCATCTCCCTGTCCCTTCCTGTCTACTCTCTACCCTTGCAACCCTCCCCCCCCCAAGATAAAACAAGATAAAATTTAAAAGAAAAGAGAAAAAAAGGAAGAAAAATATCTTTGTGGAAGCTGTAGTGTGATACAGTGAGTCACACAGTCCTTTAGTCCATATACTGTTACTTGCAAGTGTGCATTGCACATTTTGTCCAGTACTGCTTTGACTGTCCTTGGTCTTGTGTGCCTCCATATAAATTTTGAGGTTGTTTTTTCTGTATCTGTAAAGAACAGCCTTTGAAGTTTGACTGGGATCCCATTGAATCTTTGGATGGGTTGCCATTTTCGCAAGATTAATTCTTCCAATCCATAAACATGGAATGTCTTTCCACCTTCAAGGGTCTTTCTCTGTTTCTCTCTTGAGTGTCTTAAAGTTTTCATTGTACAGGTCTTTTTTTTCCTTGGTTTGGTTTATTCCAAGTTACCATATATTTTAATGGCTATTGTGAATGGTATTGTTCCTTTGACGTCTCTTTCACTATGTTTATATGTTATTTAACTTTAAACAAGTACATAAAGCCAGATTTGGGGGCTAATATTTGTGCAAATGAGATAAAGCAATCTAAGCAAAGGCAGCCCTTCCCCAGACACACAGCCTATGTGAGTAAGCTGAGGGCTGTGAGGCCCCAAATGCCCAGTGCCCTAGTGTAGGATACAGTTTGTTCTCTCATCCATGGTGGCTTCACTAGATCCAGGCTGACTGACAGTTCATCTAAGTGCCAATGCCTCTTCTGGGATTGCCCTCCAAATCCCATAAAATGATTGACTCTTCCTAATGGCTGCAAATCTGGACATGCCCAAGCTAAACTTGCTATGGAAACAGCTGTATTAGTTAGGGTTCTCTGGAGTCACAGAACTTATGGAATGAATCTCTCTATAGATAGATAGATAGATAGATAGATAGATAGATAGATAGATAGATAGATAGATAGATAGATAGATAGATGGAAGTTCTTACAGGCTATAGTCCAACAATCGCTAGCTGTGAATGGAAAGTCAAAGAATCTAGAGTTGCTCAGTCTCATGAGGCTGCGTATCTCAGCTGGTCTTCTGTATGTTATGGAATCCCAAAGAAGTAAGCTCCAATGCCGGTGAAGGAACAGATGTGCTGACAAGGTGAGGGCAAGCAGGCAAAGGATGAACACACTCCCTTCCTTCTTTCCTTGTCCTTTCATCCTCAAAGTCTGGATTAAAGGTGTATGTCATCCCGCCTCAAGATCAGGATCAAAGGCACGTCGTCTTCTTGCCTCAAGGTCCGGATCACAAGTTTGCCCTCTATTTCTGGATTATAGTTCATTCCAGATACAGTCAAGTTGACAACCAAGAATAGCCATCACAACAGCCAAAATCGTTTTGATCTAAGATGTGATGGCAGAGAAAATGTGCCACTCAGATCTGCATCCAGGAATAGAATTAGCTAATGACCCTCCTATTGCTATTCCTTTACCACATACTTCCACCATTCACCCTGCAGCACTGACTGAGGACAGTGAGATGTGAAGGCAGGTCCCATTTAGAAAACATAGAACTGAAGGGCTCCCTATTGGCCTAAATAGAAATTACTGGAACTGCGCTGCAGCGTGAGAATCTTCTTGGCTGTCTCTGTCCTTTCTCTCTCCTGCCTCTGGTGCTAATCTGGGACACAGTCTGAAGACTACCTGCCTTCCTTGCTTCCCCCTTCACCTTGCATATCCCATCCGACCTTGTGGTCTTCTCATCAGATCCAGATTATGGCACTAGGTCTTGTGAAGAGGAGGCTGACCAGTTTGTTTAATACAGACTTAGGAAAGAACCCAGAAAGAGCAATTTTTTTTTTTTAAAAAAAAAGCAAGACATGCTTTCTTCTGTAATTGATAAAAAGTGCTTAATAAATATGGGCTAAGTATTGCATGAGTGAAAAACATGTCCTGAGATAAAAATGATGTTCCCTAAATGGTTTAAATGCCTACTGGTTCAGGAGGAAAGTCAGGGACTTAGGGATAGCTGGTTATCCCTGGGAGTGAGCTGGAGACATTCTGATGTTTGTTTTGTTCTCATTCTATGCCTCCTGCTAGTTTCTGTTTTCTTTCTCTTCTTTATAGACTTTCATACGAATCCAGTGCATTTTGATCATATCTACTACTTTCTCCCTCATTCCAACCCCTCTACACTCCCCCTCAAATTTGCATCCTCTGCTGTGATCCACAGTCTCTACTGAGTCCAATTAGTGTTGCCCTGATGCAAATGAGTGTGTCTTCCCACTTCTTCACACCTACCTGCAAAGTCAAGGGAGAAAGCCCATGACTGCCATTGCATCCTCACGCATCCTGGGGACACCAGTGCCTCAGTGTGGCACAGATGCACTCCAAGATGCTCCTTGTCCTCTAACACCTCCTGGACAAGCCAAAGTCCTGGGAAGCAGGAGGGTGTGAAGCTGTGTTCCTCTCCAGTCCATTAGGCCATGTTGACTTGGCCTGTCTGGAGACACCTCTTAGGAAGCTCCATCAGAGTGCCAGTCAGTCCTGTGATTCACACAGAACTCAAACCAGACCCAGGAGACTGGTAAAGACACCCGCTTTTCACCCTCAGCTAAGCTTTTCTATTTCCATCCTCTTGCAAACTCTCTTGGGCCTCTGCAGCCAAAAAATCCTAAAGAATATGAAAGGTCTTACTGACTACATATTTTATAGTTTTTATAGTTTTGTTTTTCATATTTCCTAAATTTTGATATTCATTCCTATCTGCGTCTCTGCTGCTGTAAAGCTGAGGCCTTCCTGATCCTGGAGAAGCTGCCTCTCCCATAACCAATTCCTACAGACAGCAAGTAACTCCTCTGTAAGTACATTGTAGGCAACAATATGTCTACTAACTGCCTCCTTCACAAGGTTTTATGGGTAAGGCTCTATCTTACTATCCTGACCATCCAGGGTCAGGCACTGGGCAACTAGGGACCATCTCTAATGGCCAACCTCAAATCTGCCCAGACTAACTTACTCTGCTTTGACTATTTCTTCCAAGAGACTATAAGACATTCAAATAGACAGACAGACAGATGCACCACAGAAGCTCTTGTCTATGCTTTACCCTTATCCTTTCTGCCACTAGACTTACCCTGATTTTTCTTCATGTGGCCCTGGGTGGAATGGTACAACCTCACTTCTTGGGAATTGTAACAAATCATCAACATCAGTTGCCTTTTGGCCTGTTGGGCTTACCATACCAGAATAATAAAAACAAATGGATATTGCAGAGATTCCTATGTAGGGATATATACACTAATAATAGCCAGTCCCAAACTTCATGTCGGGTATTTGAACTGCCCACACGTGTTTACATTTATATATAAACATTTTCCTGATTGTTTTAAAGATCTTTAAAAGTGTGTGTGTGTGTGTGTGTGTGTGTGTGTGTGTGTGTGTGTGTGTACAGATGCCCGTGGAGGAAGAGGGTGTTGAATTCCCTGGAGCTACAATTACCCTGGGTTGTCAACCAGCTAACAAAGGTGCTGAGAACAGAACTCTGGTCCTCTGCAAGAGCAGCACACCACCAAGCCATCTCTCACGACTCCTCTCGATTATTTTCACTCTATTGGTGACTGCCTTAATCTTAGATTCAAAAAAATTGGGGGTTTTGTGAGCCATGGCAGCATTACAGCAGGACACATAGACCTTCTGTGGGGTTGAGCATGGGGCTCTGTGGCTCGAGTGTAAGGCAGAAGCTCTGTACTGCTTCAAGAACTCTCAGAGCAGAACCAAAAACAGCAGCCACGGCCCCTGGCTCCTCTTTAACTCTTCCCATGGGCCAGGCACCGTGTAGGTGATTTTCATGCATCAACTCAGTTAATCTCCGTGTCAGAGCTGAGGTCGAGGCCCAAGGAAGTGATGGTTGTCTGCCCTATTTCACAGTCAATCTGCAGTTAGCGAGCTAGAAAGGTATTTGTCCCACAACGTTAGAGCTGCAAACAGGCTTCAGACCCCACAGTTCCCCAGGTCACAGTTGTAGCCACTACCTTTCTGTGTCCCTCTCCACTTCAAAATTTTGCTGTTTTCTGAGCTCAGTTTCCATATGAAGCAGATTTAGCCTGATTGTCTAGTATTAAGTTCTTACTCCTGTGACCTCTAACCTGGCGATGTCGTGTAAGGGAAGGGACACCTACTATAATAATCTCACCCCCGCCCCCCCCCCCCCGTAATCCATCACATATCCTTCAAAAGCACCAAAAGGAAATGTGTTACAATAACCAAACATACCTAGTGTATATCACGGGGCTTGCTTAAATATTTCCCATTTATGCTATTTTGAGAACTGGCTTCCATCCCAGTTCCGACAACAGTGTTCAAGATTAAGTGAAAGAGCATGTGAGTATAGTAATTGAAAATAGGATTTCCCCCTCAAAGGGATGTAGTTATGAGCTTACTCTCTTATGTGTGTGAGAGCCCCTTTCTGAGCATTTGAGAAATATGGATTTTTGCAGTTGTCTCACTTGCTGGAAAAAAACGTGTGTTCTATTAGGTTTCTAGAGGACAATGGCATGTCAACTCTAATCAGCCTTCCCCTTCAAGATTCTGCAGAAGCCAGCCCCAGGAGCCCTCCTCCAACTACTTCTCCCACAGCCCCCGCCTTGAGCTTGGCACAGGCACAAACACTTTGCTGTTCTCTGCCCCTGTTGTAATAATAAAGCCAAGGGTCCTAGACAGCAATAGTCACCACAGGACTGTCTCCGTGCCAGCTCAAGGGGCACTAGGAGCTCAGCTCCTGGCCACAGTCCCACTGTTTTCTTGGACTGAAGCCCTTCATGGCACAGCTCCATCTATGGGCATGGTCCATCTTGGGACCAAACCCATCGGCTGATGACAACCTGATGCAGCCATTTGGCTAGGATGTTCTGAGCACAATGATAACCAAGTCTTGATGAATTGGATGAACCATCTTTCTTCCCACCCTGCATGCTTCTGCACCAAAGGGAAGAAAGCTTGGGACATGATATTTTTCCACGATGGAACAGCTGGCTTAGATCTATGAAATTGCAGCTTTAAATTAATACATTTTATATTTGCCCCATCAATTAAGAAAAACAACAATGCATTGAAGAACTGCAAAGGAGGCTTTGTAGTTCTTTTAAATTGTGCCCAAAGGTTCTTGGGTCTAATTTTGGAGAAGGTAGGAATCTCAGACTACAGTATCTGCCAAGCGAACTCATTGGTTTCTTAGTTGTATTTATGCCTTGGATTCTCCCAATTAGAATCATTTCTTCTAATGTTCCAAACATAGTTTCAAGTTTTATTTCAATCTGCAAACATCCCCAAACCCCATCGGTGGAGTCTCGTATTCTGTCGTCATTCAATGTCCTCTCACAGTTGTGGGGTGACTGAGTTAGCTCTTTCCTATAGGCACTCACTACATTATTTTGTCCACTTGTTAGGCTAAGAGTGTACTGCCATGCCTTGGTCAGCCCCAGCTTCCTTCCCAAACTGTCCTCTGTCTCCAGTAGACGAGAAAAAGCACTGGGGGAAACACACAGGCTATGATTCAAGTTCCGCATAGGCTGTGTGTATTCAGAAGTCGTGGTAGACACTCCCTGCAGGCAGTGGTCTGGCAGGACAAACCAGGTCATGGGTTGGCAGAACTTCGCTGATGTTCAGCTACAGACTTGGTTCCGAGCTCCACGCCGATGGGGACAACACAGAAAAAGGAGGACTCGGTCACTTTTCTTTGGGAGATTTGTTTGCAGTTTGCTTGTTGTTTTTTCAAATTATACAAACGTGGCCAGAAGTTGAACCCACATTGTCTAAAGCAGACCAAGAGGAACTAACTGTCTTAACTGCAAAGTATATGCCAGACCCCAAATCCTCATTCCCTATCTGCCTCCACCCTGAGAAAGCGGTGGGGAGCAGCCCAATTGATTTGGCAATGACTTTTCATGCATTTTTGGAGGGGAATATGGAACATGATATATGTGGAAATTGTGTGTGTGTGTGTGTGTGTGTGTGTGTGTGCGCGTGCGTGTGCGCGTGCGCGTGCGTGCATGCGAAAGAGAGAATCCCTCCCCTTAAATGATTTTTCTATCTTTGAGTTTTCCAAGATACAGTGGGATAGGAGAGTACAAATTGTCCTGGCTCTGTTTATTTACTTGATCTTAGAATTCTACAAACTGGAGTTCCAAGGCACGTCTCTAAGTAACACATTTGAAAAAAAAAAAAAATCATCGTGTTCTGCCAACGACGTTTGAAGCCATGAAGCGGCTTGCAAGCTCAACCTTGAAAGAGGAACTTCCTCTCTTACATTTGATGTCACAAGTGCTCAGATGAGGCCATGGTGAGTGAACACAAGGAGAGCTTGTTTACCTCCAATGAGGAGTCGGAGGGAAGGAAATAAAGCAGCAATCTAGAGGAAGACAGGATTAGCAGGTACCTGACTCCTTTGATGAAAGGGCTTAACTAACAGCACTAGGAACTGAGAGCCCATCCCGGGAGGGGCTTGCTGGCTCGCCAGTGTCCTAGCGATGTTTTGCCAGATGGAATCACCCAGCATGCCACTCTCAAAACTTCATGTAGTGCGATGTTGCGTTTGTAAATGTGGGGTTTCGTCGCTTAGGTTGCAGGACTTCCAGACTTCTGTGTCTTTTCTTTATTACCCAAACAATGTGTAGCAAAAAAATTGGAAAATAATGATAAACAATAAGGAAAAGTAATGATCTGTAATTGTAGCCCCTGGAGTTTGTTACTGCTTATCTCACGGGGCTGGGCTTTCAGACGTTCATCTCAGGGAGACCCGGTATGTGTGGCCCAATCTTCTCCAGTCATAAAATGCAGCTACTAAGAATGATAGCACCTGCTGGACCAGCACTGGCCTCTGCTTGGGTGTTTGCTCCAAGTCTGCTCTTGGGTTCCATCTCTGACATTGGCCTTGGCAAGAGAAATTGACAAAGGGCAACTTCATCTCTGTCTGGCCACCATGAATTTGCTTAGTAATTGTGTGAGTGGAATAGACCACTGCATCTAACTGACATTAGTGTCTGTACCATGAACAAGATGCAGTCTTATCTCCAGAGATGTCTGAATAATAGCATACAACTATATATAAGCATTATATCTAGAATTTGGAGTAAAATTAACCTTAACTTCTTGATATATTAAAAGCCTTACAGATAAATATTGTAAGTATATACATGTGAGACTAAAATGCTATAATAACTAGAATTTTTTTAAATTATTAATTTTATGTATTAAAATGCTTTTTAAACTTTCAAAAGATTAAATTATTAAGAACAGTTTGCCAATATTAAACTATTAAGATAATTTTAATAAATAATAAAGTAGCTAGATAATTTATGATCATATCCTTTTCAAACCAAAGTATATTTATAAAATTTTAAATAACAGGGCAGACTTATATTCAACTATCTTAATCTACTTGGCTATGAATTACTAGAGAAAAAGTTATTTTTTAATTTCTTTTCCTTTTTTGAAAGTGAAATTAATTTATTATGCAAACTCTACCACATTAAAATCTTGCAAAGAGAAAAATAGTTCCCAAATTATAGACCATCACATCTGTAACCACTATATTTTAACCAGAAATGATAAGAAATATAGAGTATAAATCAGAGGACATGTTAGCAAAAAATGCATACATATTTTCACACTGCCCTAATATTAAAGTTGCCAACATCAAGAGAACTTTTGACAATGACAAGTCTCAACAGCCATTGACATTATAGAGGCTATTATTTAAGATAAAAAGCAATTATCTTTTTATAAAAATAAAGTAGTCTTTTTTATAAAAATAAAATGAAATTTTAATTATCTCCATTGCAGCCAGTCATTTTTGCCAGTCAAAGACAAATGATTTTTGAATTTGCTAAGGCTGTGAAGGTGGAGTTTGGAGTTTCTGTTGGAAAGCACATTTTAAAGAATTTTTTGGTACTCTATTGTAGACAAATGATTGCAGAGATCTGTGAATGTCCCTGAAAGTGACTCTATCCCTATCTATGAAAATGTTCAAAATAGGCTCAACAAGGACTGCCTAGCAGTTGACAGAAACTATTGAACTGCTCCTATACTACAAGAAGAGGATATTTGATTTTCACCTTATTATTATTTTTCAATTTATTTTGGTTTATGTGTATGAGTGTTTGCCTGCATGTATGTCTGTACAACACGTGCATGCAGTGTATACAAAGGCCGGGTCTGGGACTCAAACCCGGGTCCTCTTGAAGAGCGGCCAGTCCTCTCAACCACTGAACCATCTTTCCAGGCCCTGATTTTCACTATAAAATATTAACAATGAACTCTAACAATTTGGACATTGGCATAAAATTTCCTGCTTATCTGCTGCTCCAGGAATTCTTTCAATGATTATGATACTTTATTATAGCCTCTTTTTCAGCAGAATGTATATTTTAATACCTAGCCATTTGCACTTTGTTCAGAACTCTATGAAGTCCTGGATGTGTTTTCATTGTATTTAAAACTGATATATATATATATATATATATATATATATATATATATATATATATATATATATTTGTGCTTTCAACTATATGGGAAAGATACTTCTACCCAAGCTGGCTTTAATGAAGTACAGAGGAGTTGGAAATGTAGATAAGTGCATTTATCAGGTACTCAGGAGACTTCGGGTTCATTCCCCATCATGGTGGTTGGTAGGTGGGAATCAGAGTAAAAGGGAATTAGTTGGCTCATGCACTGAAAAGTCTGAGATGGGGCATAATACCTGATTCAGACAAATTCAGACTGTAAAGAACCGGGTATGGCCAATGGTTTGTCAGTTGATTCCAGATCCAATCAACTTGACAACCAAGATTAACCTTGTGCCAACCTACCTATGTCTCCAAGACTATTTAAGAAGAAGATTTATGCCTTTATGAAAACTTTGCAAAATTATTACCATGTTGGAACATGGAATTTGGGGTAACTTGAACCTGTGATGCCAGCCCATGATCATTCATATCTGGCTCCAGAATAAACTGTCTTTCCCCTCTTTGAGATGAGAGCTCTGGGTTTTACAACAACCCTGACTGCTAAAGCCTCAAGCTCTGGAACATACTGGTGAGTTTGTACCTTTGACTGTTGAGGCATCGTTTCCATGACTACAAAATGGGGAGGAAAATAAAGGTGCTTATTTCATAGGGCAGCCCAGACAGTGAAGTCTATTAAGACAAAAAAGAAATAAAATATTTCCCAAAGCATAGCACGTTAGGCATTGTTGCTAATATTTATTGACCTATCATTTCTTTTCTTGAGATACCACCTTTGTGGCTCCTAAATATTTATCGACATGTGTATCTATTGCTGGAATTTCTTGCTTTCTTCTTCGCAGTCTGTTTACTTTCTAATCTCTGTTATTTAAAAAAAAGTTCATATAAATGAACATGTGACTTCTTATAATTGCATTAATTTCTTGCCCTTGAAAGTATGTAGAAGTCATTTCTTTCCCATGTGTTTCATGTCTATTTTGTAAAAAATTAGGTCTCTTCCCCTCAGCCCTATGGATGGGAGATTCTCCAGTTTGCCCAGACTCAGCCCTGCTTCTTACTGACTGTAACCTTGGGCCAGTTATCTGAACTCTGCCTTAGTAACTGCCTTTGCAAAGTGGGATATCTAGAGTTATGGTTTCACTACATGGAATAATGTATGTAAAGCACTTAGCATTGTATATGAGTTACTTTTGTGTCACTTTAACTAAATACCAGATATAAACAATCCACAGGAGGAATGATTTGTCTTGGATCCTGGATACAGAGAATTCAGTTCGTGGTTGCTTGACCCTGTGCACCTGAGCAAATTATCATGGCAGAGAGAGCAAGTGACAGAGTAGCTTCTTCACTTCCAAAAGGACAAGAAGCAGAGAGTGGAATAGAAAGGGACCCAGAGACAAGGATCACCCCAAAAACCTACTCCTGTGATCTGTTTCATCAACAGACCCCACATCCTAAGTTTCCAGCACCTCCCACAATAGTTACCAAGAGAAGCCAAGCACTCCATACATGAGTGTGGTGATATTTTAATTGTGCTGAAATGTGATATTATTTGTATGTTAATAAATAAAGTTTTCCTGGAGATCAACCATGCCTTTAATCTGATCACATGGCAGGCAGAGTCTCTGTGTAGTCAGAGACAAAGCCAAGCATGGTGACACGAACCTTTAATCCCAGTACCAACCATAGAGACCTGGAAGTCTGTATAGACAGGCAGTGATGAGGAAGTCATGTGGTTGGGTTTAGAGCCAATGAGAAGGCAGAACAGAAAGGCAATAAAAAGACAAGTCAGACAGGAAGAAACTCTCAGAGGAAGCTACAGCAGCGAGTGGTAAGCTAAAGGTAGTCTTGGCTCTTCACTAGTGCTCTGATCTCTTGGGCTTTTAACTCTGTATTTGTCTCTGTGTTTCTTATTTAATAAGACTGTTTAGAAATTCATCTACACATGGGCCTGTGGGAGATGTTACACATTCAAATCAGAGTGCATGGCAGACAAAATCATCAACTGGCTATTGGTCATGATGTTTATTATTACCTTTAGATGTTTGGTATTACCTTTATAATGTCATGAGCCTGTCGTTGAAGAGTTGAGCAAACAACTATATATTGTTTTCAGGAAACAAGGAAAAAGGAGGACAAAGGTACTTTTGTAAAGAAAAGTTATAAATGTTTCCATTTTAGGGTTTGTTTGTTTGTTTTGGAGATAGGGCCTCACTATGTAGCCCAGGCTGATCTTGAACTCATGGAGATACTTTTTTCTCTGCTTCCCAAGTACTGGAATAAAAAGCATGTGCACCACAGCGGGCTAACAGGCTTCTCAACAAAAAAAAAGTTAAACTAGTGAGGAATAAAGAAGCCATAATGTCTTTCAGCCTGTATATAACATTGAGGATTTCACTCAAAGCAAATACTGGACTAAAGGCTTCACTCTGAGTTAATGAAGAGGTTTTGAGTTTCTCATTCAAGTTTTCTGGTATTTCTTTTTCTTGTGATAACCACATGTTTACATACATGTTAGAAAAGGGGAAATACTTTGGAATTAGCAGTCTATTCAAGCAATAATTGGATTTTTGTTTATCGATGTTCTTTGGAAATACATCCTACCTCAGCACAATCATTCTCTTTAATAACATATGTAGCACAATTCACATATGAGCATGCATGTGCATACACAAACCACAAACAGGCATTTCTTGACATTTTAAACTATCCCAAATAAGCTCAATCCCAACTAATCATATTGAAATGTTAATAATTTAAATATTAAAGACACAATCTAGTCTTTTTGAACTTAGTTACTTATTCTTTTAAAAAGTACAGATATGACAAGGAGCAGTAGAGAGCTCCCTTCCCTCCACCAGACAGTCTGTATGTCTTATTGCTTAGACTCCAGCAACATTGCTCATCATTTGCACAAAAATAAGTAAATAAATAAAGTGTAAGAAAGGAAACATGAAAATTACAAAATGAGATAGCAGTGAATTTAACTTGGATGGTAAAAAGTGTGGCTGTGTATGATCTCTTCCCTGAGTTTTTACATTTTAGGTCATTTAGACACTTGTGACTCTCTCAACCCTGAGTCATCTTGGGGATGCCAGTGGCATCTGAGATGTGCCAAAGAATTATCAAGAACCAAAGCATCAAAATTATTCCCATGTGAATGTGAAACTCAATCTTCTTGACTTTTGAAGGAGAGATGATTCCCTTATAATTCCACCATTTTCAATACCAGTAATTGCACACTGAATCAAAAGACTGATGAAGAACGGAATTGGAAACCTGGAGATAATTTAAGAATGGCTTAGGTAACTAGACCCAGCCATTGAAGAAGAACTCTCTAGGGGAGGTCTCAAATGATCTTGAGTCTTGACCACAATTCCTTGGACACCACCGCAGAAAAAGAAAACACAATTTATGTTTACATGGCATCTGAGGAGTCAGCTTGAAGTGATTTTTATAGCATTTTCACAAGTGATTTAAGCCACTAATTAATTGGCAAATGTTCAGTCCCCATCCAGTTCAGTTATCTAGGTCAAGAAAAATAAACATGTCAATGCAGTCAGCATAGGAAGAATCAGAGACATCCTTTATGGGCTATGTGGAGCATATTTCTTTGCTGTGATGTCCTAAATGACACACTTACCATGGTCAACTTGGAGTTGAGAAACAAGTTTATTTCCTGCTTGGTCTCTGGTCCTACGTTTTCAAGCTGATTTAAGACAAGCCTATGAAGTCCAAAAGCCTTTTTTAAGGTCTTTAGAAAGCAAAACAAATAGATGGACACACAGATTGGGAATAGACAGATCTATACTGGATGGATGGATGGATGGATGGATGGATGGATGGATGGATGGATGGAGACAGACAGACATATAATACACATAGGGGGTTGTCTAAAGATTAGGCATGGGAGGTAAAATAATACAGGAAAACAGGAAACAATTTATTTTTCTCGTCCCTCATTGGAGCTTCTGCTCTAATGAAAGAGACTGACAACAGGTAGATAATCTTATAAATAATACAAATTTTATCACTAAATCAAATGTCTAAAAATGAGAGAAAAAAATAACGAGGAAGCAAAACAGCCAGAGATGTCGGGGAAAGGCTTCTCCAAGAAGTGATTGTTGAGGTACAATTTTAAAGGGACTAGGTAAAGAGAAGGAACGAGATTCTAAGAGAGAGAGGGGCCTACATGAAGGTGATATGGCGGGAGAAAGCAAAGATATGAAGCAAAAGAAAACCAGTGGAACACTGAAGAAAGGGCAGGGGCCAAGTGTGTAAGACAGAGCTGAAGAACGTGTACCTGCTTTATCGTGTCTGCACCTTCTGGACAATTAAATTACACAACAGGAAGTGACTAGGAGTGTTTAAAGAGGAGCATGACAGGGTTAGAATTACAGTTTCATTACCATCAGCCTGTATGAGCGTGGGGACTCCACAGGAAGGACCACCCAGGGACAAGAGGGAAATCAAACTATCAGGAGAAAGCTCTTGTTCTTCTCTAGTATAGATGCAACTTTGGATCAAGATGCTGTCCATAGAGATGGATAACAGGAAAACCAGCAGGCATTGAAATTGGATTTAAAGAATGAAAGGAATGTATGGACCAGGCTTATGCACAAGTAACCTTGTCTTTGGATTGTGGCATGGAAGGGGCAAAACAACATCACTTCAAATGCCAAGTACTGCTCATGACTCAGGCAAGTGGTATTCAGAGTCCAAATCCAGAATTCTGAATATTTTATGCTGCTCAGAGGCCTTCCCCTGGACGTTCAGAATTAATCTACAGCAAAACTCTTGGAAACTAGAAACTAGAAAACTACAGAGCTCTATTTTTTGGTTAAGAGATAGGCATAAAGATGATCACCTTCCTTATAACAAGAGAAAGTAATAGAGAAGCTAAAAAAAAAAAAGCACTACATACATACACACACACCTAAATAAACCAACCGTGGAGATAAATACATCAAGGAAGAGGGTAAAATGGCAACTATTTCCATACTTGTGGCAACTGGCCTAGCATGTGTCGGGTAGACAATCAGCCCATAAACATGGGTAAAAGTTTGTCGGGATGCAGAAAAATCAGCTGACCTTCTAACAGCAGCATGTACTCCATGAAATATTGGAATCTGGAAGAGTCCCAAACACAAAAATAAATTTCTCAGAACAATTCTCCACCCTGGGAAATTTGCCAGCTCAGCAGCAGTTGGGGCAAAGTTAGAAGGCAGGGAGCTCTCTGTTGCTTTTCATCCCTCACACGAACCAAGTCCCAGAGTGTTTTGCAGTGGTGTCTGAAGAAAAATCTAACTAAGAAAGCTGCCACCGAATATTCTCCAGTTCAAAACTTGGAAAGAACAAAAAGATGAGAACGCCATACCTGCAACAAGAAGTTTGGGGTAAGTTTCTTTCAGACAAGGATAGTCACCATCATCCCCAATGGCAAGGAGAAAATTGAGAGTAACTGAAGTTGCTTCTTGTTCCTAGCTCAGCTAGATGGTCCAGGCAGGCTCTCAGTAAAAATCTGCTTCCCAGATGGGCGGTGGTGGTGCACACCATTAATCCCAGCACTCAAGAAGCAGAGGCAGGAAGATCTCTATGTGTTCTAGACCAGCATGGTCTACAAAGCTAGTTCCAAAATAGCCAGGGCTACACAGAGAAACACTGTCTCAAATGCAAAAAAAACAAACAAAACAACAACAACAAAAATCTACTTCTCAATTTTTGGACAAGGAAAACAGAAAACTCTTTTTTGGGAAAAATACAACAAAAATATAATTATATTTGTATATTGTATCTCTTGTTATAAAAAAAATCTGGTGTAACCTCTACTGGTAATAGAGATACCAGTAGAGGTATCTTGATAGAAATGTCTAAAATATTATGAAAATGAAAACCATGAGACACACAAAGAAGAATGGAAATGTAACCTATAATCAAAAAAGTAAACAGTCAATAGAGACAGACTCCTCGATGACCAGAACCGTCTCTGAAGTAACCATTTTAAATATGTTTAAAGGTTTAGAAATAACAATGAAAAGAGGAACTGAGAGGAATTTCATCAGAAAAAAAATAAAGCTCTGAAGAAAACCTAGGGAGAGATTTTAGGACAGAAAACATGATGTCTGAAACAAGAAAAATACGGAACAGCCCAAGAGTAAACTAAAACAAAAGAAAGACCAAGAATGCAAGGGTAGATCAATACAAAATAGCCAATATGAAGTATAGAAAGCAAAAAAGGGAGGGGGCGGTGCTCAAAGTGCAAAATATACTACCAGGGACACTTGAGTTAAGAGAAAATGATGTCCCATATATATGGAATTACATATGTGTAATTGAAATTACCAGTGTATTTTCTCCAAAATATAATCTGTTAGAAGTCAGTAATAAAATGATCACCTCAAAGACATCTGATATTTAGGTAGTAAGCCTCACACTTCTAAACAGACCTTAAGTTAAAGAAGAAGTGACAGTAAACTTTTTTTAAAGGTCTGATTACTTATCTGTTGCTCTTAAAGACTTGTTTTTGATTGGACTCAGAAGTAGAAGCTCTCAGTGAGGACAGCCTAAGTCTCTTGGCAATCTGTTCGTCGTGTTTTTCTTTGGCTTCCTTCATCTCTTGACCAAAAATTTAGCGTATTCTGTAGCATCGTCCTTGTTTTTCTTGGTGGGTTGTCTTTGTGTTGCAGGACACACGAACTGAATCTTGGATGCTTTGGCCCTGGGCTTCTTTTTTTTTTTTTTTTTTTAAGGGCTATCTGGCAACATATTGATGGATATCATTTTCTTTAGAGAGATTGAAAAGGTTTTTTTTTTTTAATAATAACCAAGTTGAGAACTCTCAGATTGGCATACACAGTGCATCCAATGAACAGATTTGCACTCTCTCCATTTCTCCTTGTTCTATAACAAGATGCCCCTTACTCAACAGCAGGTGAACTCTTCTCATGGGAAAATCTTGTTTGTCATTTCCACCACTGACTGGGACCACACAAGCCTTCTCCTCTTCACTCAGAACATCCGCAGCTACTCCTGTAGTCATGCACGTCTCATAGAAAGCATGAAGTTTGCATTTATCATCCATTTCCGTGAGTTTCTGACAGCTGGTGGCTGAGAAGGAGATGTTCAACTTAATCTTGGCATAGCCAACTACCTAGGAGGTGCCACGAAAAAGAGCAAGAAGTGATAGTAAACTTAATAAAATATTTTGTTCTGAGTGGCAATGAAATCAGAATGTATCAAAATGTGTGAATGTATTTGAACCAATGTTTGGAGCAAAAGTGATGGTTTTATAACAGAAAATAAGATTGGTGTAAAAGCCGAGAAAAAAGAAGCATAAAAGCTGATTAAGACAAAACAAAGCTGCTTGCAAACAGTGTAATTGCATGCACAGCAAATCCAAAATGAACACCAGAGCAATGAACAGAACTACCAACAGGTCATGAAACATAATGGGAATGCACAAAAATCAACTTTGTGCTTCTGTCTTCTATACCAACAACAGACAGACAAGAGAGACAGGCAGACAGACCGACAAATAGAGACAGAGAGAGAGAGAGAGAGAGAGAGAGAGAGAGAGAGAGAGAGAGAGAGAGAGAGGAGGAGGAGGAGGAGGAGGAGGAGGACAAGGACAAGGACAAGGACAAGAAGAAATTTAAATAACATCTACAATAGCATCAAAATGTATCAAATATCCAATTTTAATTTTAATCTATGTACAAACTCTCTATTTCTGTAACTATAAAAATAGTGCAGAGAAAAGATTTAAAATGCTGAAGCAAATGGAAAGATATACAAAGAGTTATGTGTCAAGACAGGAGGAGTCATTATTGTTGAAGTATCTTTTTTGCCCAAATTAATATACAGATTAAGCATATTTTCATCAGAATCTAAGCACATTCCTTTGGAATTTTTAAGGCTTGTAAAAGCTGAATTAAAGGAGTGTGTTAACATGAGGAAAAGCAAATAGATCAATAAAAAAGAGTCCATAAAAGATCAGTAAACATATAATGAATTGATTTTCAACAGGAATCAATGTATTGATAACAGTAGTGATGTTGACATCAACTGTTTTTAGGAAAATGAAGATCAGCATAGGAAGGGAAGAAAACTGTTGATCTCCTACACTACAGTATTCAAAAATTGTTTGAGGGTAGTTATAGATCTAATTCTGAAGCTTTAACAAGGGAGAAAAAGGAATATTTTCATGACTGGGAGAGTGAAGAATTTTTGTCAGAATGCAGAAAATACCAAGAGTAAAAAGTGACCCTCAACTTTGTCAAGATTAAAAGCTTCTACAAGTCGAAGACAAAATTACGAAGGTGAAATCAAGGCAAGCTATGACTGTGGGAAAATGTTTGCGAGATATAGTCATGAAAAGAGATTTATTTCCAGAATACATAAAGCTCTAAAAATCAATACGTTAAAAAAAAATTAACCCAGATACAAAGGGGGAAATGTTTTGAAGAGGTATTTCCCAAGAAAAGTGTTAGCAATTCCCAATAAACACACAAAAAGATGATTAATGTTTAAGGATATTGGAGAAATGTACACTAAAGCCATAGTGAGATAATGCCATCCGGTTAAAATTATGAACTTATCATACCAAATAATGACAAGAAGTTAGAGCAACTGGAATTGTCAAACATTACTGAATAAGAAAGTAGAAAGATACCACCACTTTGGAAAACCTTTGCAAGTTTTTATACGAATTCTACTTTGTGACAACTCATTCCTAGGAACTATGCCTCAGCTACAAAAGGCCCTGTGTATAAATATTCATGGCAGTTTTATTTAAAATAGCCCAAAGCTACTTTTAAAAAGGAGCTATACATCAAAAGAATAAGTCATTTGTGAAATATTCATAGACTGATTTCTAGTCACCCATAAAGGTGGTAAGAATAGACTCAACAATGGGAATGGGTACTGACTGACCAGCCCAGCCAGAAAAGAGAATGAACTATTGACATTCAGCAAGAACCACAACAAGGTGATGGAAATTGAAAGAGAGGTTTCCTCTCTAGGGATGAAGGAATGGAGAAAACAGGACTGTCTAACGTTTTGGCTTCTCTGGACCACACTGGATGAAGCATTGTCTTGCATCACACATTAAATGCTTAGATGTTCTATGAAGCACCTTTCTGAAGCATGAAATGTATTGGTAAGACAATAGCACCCACACATTTTTCAAAGCCATTAAATTAAACATTTAAATCTATACATTTCTATATTAGTAAATAATACCTCAATAAAGTGTGTGTGTGTGTGTGTGTGTGTGTGTGTGTGTGTGTGTGTGTTCATCCCCTCAGGTAAACAAGCACATTTCAGCCCATGAAAAATACACACGAAGTTGTAGATTCTATTCTCAATCCAGAACATTAAACGTATTCTAAGAGCATGACCTCAAAGGGACAACAAATTATGTAAAATTGAGGGAACTAGAGAAGTTTTACTTTGAAAGCAGACATGCACAGGACTCCTTAACAAGTAAATTTTAACATAATGTGAGCTATCTTGGCACCCTGGCTATCTGGGCAGCTTGCTCACTGTCAGGGTCCCTGGGCAATGCAGGTGGGCAAACCTCCACTCAAACTCTTTGAGCTTCTTGGTGATGGAGCTGGATCCTGGACTCTCTGGGCTTCAATGTCCTGGGCAGTAAACTGGAGAAAGGACTGTAAGGAAACATCCAAGACGATAACAGGAGAAACACTGAGTGCCTACCACATAGGCAACCTCCCTGATAAGTTGCTGTAACCGCTCCTCAAGTGGAGGGCGTGGCCTAAGGATGTGTTGAGAGCAGGTGGGGACCAAAGCCATCTGGCTGGAGGTATTACATTGCCATGTAACCAACCCAGAGGGTGTTGTTACCTCAGAAGACACTTGCCTATTATAGCCACATGCCCTCCCTCCTTTCACGGCCCTAGACGTCTCATTCTTTTTTTTTTTTTTTTTAAAAAAAAAGACTTATTATGTATACAGTGTTCTGTCTGCATATACACCTGCAGGTCAGAAGAGGGCACCAGATCTCATTTTGGATGGTTGTGAGCCACCATGTGGTTGCTGAGAATTGAACTCATGACCTCTGGAAGAACAGCCAGTGCTCTTAACCTCTGAGCCATCTCTCCAGAGACGTCTCATTCTAAGATGCACCCCAACAGCCACACAACAGAGTTGAAAATAGTTCAGAATACCTACCTGGACCTTCCACAATCTAGACATAGGTCAACGTGTCACTTTTCAGGATGATAGAAACTGTGGACAGATCATTTCCAATCCTATTCCATCAGAAGATCACACAATGAAATGATATTTTTTAATCACTTCTCTAATCAGGTTTTTTTTCCCCACATTATGGTCCTACAGATGTCTTTTGTATGCTTTCTTCTCTGTGTAAGAGGGGGATATATCTTTCTTATGTTTGACTGATTTGTCTGTGATATCCAAAGAAACTCTAGTTAGGAACTATGTATACTATGAGCCCCAAATAGGAATATTCTCTTTTGCTTTACACTGTAGTGCTCATAGAACTTCAATGAAACGCAGAACTATAAGTGGTTTTTCATTTCCTGAGATGAAGGAGTCCTCTCCTGCCAGCATCCACACAACTCTACCCACTGGACTTCTGGGCTTACCTCTGTCTCTTCTGCAGTCATGAGCCTTATTACCTTGCCAGGCCTCTTGCATGCATATTGGAGAACTCAGATTGGAAGGTGTGTTTGTTTCTTTCCTTATGCTGAACTGAAACCTCCCTTTCAACCATTCCCCCAGGATTTCCCTTCCATTCCCTATGAACAGCCAGAATGAGTATGATTCCCCACTCATCCAACAGGTCTTTTCTCACGCATCTGCTTTACATTACTATAATGAGGTACCCAAGGTGATGTACAGGAAAAGAAGTTTGTTCAGCTTGGAGATCGAGAGCTGAAAACTCACACAATTCATGGCCAGCTTGAGGGAAGACTTCCTCCTCGGCTACATCACCTCATGGCAAATGGCACCTCAGTGGCGGGAGCCTTTAGTGAGATTGTGGCCAGAGTGTGGGAGTAGAAGCCAGTCTGGTTGGACTCTGAGTAGGTTCCATTTCTCAAAGGTCCCATCACCTCTCCACACCACCAGGTTAGGGACAAATCTCTGACTCCTGTGCCATGGATGATAAGCCACTCCAACCACAATATGATTGCCCCTTCCATCTGTAACTGAAACAGAGCTGTCCCTTAGCCCTGCTTCTCTTGAGTTGATCACAATTTGCCTTTTTTTTTTTTCAGGAGTTTCACTGTCTAGCCCAGGCTGGCCTAAGACTCAGAGCTCCACCTACCTCTGCCTCCCAAGTTGGAATGAAAGGCATGCCTCACCCCTCCTGGCTATATCTTTTTTGACAAGGGAATGGTGTCTTTAAGTGTGGCCACACTGATCTGTATTGTTTATAGCTGTGCCTTCAGGACCTGGCATATGTCTGCCACATTACAGGTACCCCGGCTACCCACACCTCTCTGATTTATTCGGCTGTAAGTCAAAAGTGCCCATCACCCCTTCTCGGGTTCTCTAATTTCACCGAGCTGCTTGTAGACCTCAGAAGACAGCTTACGCCTTACTACAGCTTTATTGCATAGGATGTGCTGAAGAACGCAAATGAGGGGCTGGAGAGATGATTCAGTGGTTAAGAGCACTTGTTGCTCTTGTAGAGGACCCGGGTTCAATTCCCAGCACCCACGTGGCATTTCAAACCACAGCAATTCACAATCATCTGTAACCCCAGTTCATGGGGACCGGATGCAGAAGATCCAAGGATCTTCTGGTACATGGTGCAGAGACATACACAGGCAAAACGCTCTTGAAAAAAAAATAATAATTAAAAGAACTCTACTACTGAGCTACACCCCAAATTCAACTCCCCCCACCACCACCAGCAAACAAAAAAAGAATGCAAACAAACTTCCAAGTGAAGAGACACACAGATTGAGGTCAGAAAGGCTCCCAAGCACTAGAACTCTGTACGCACAAAAATGAAGTAGGAGCCCTTCTGGGTTCGTGGAAACTTTATACCCCCCTGCACTGCTGAGACCCCTGTACTCTTCCCTTTATCACACAGCAGGATACTATCAGCTCTGTAACCATCCCCTCTTCCTTGCTAGAGGAAGAGGGAGTGGAGCCAAAGTCTCAAGGTTTTCACTTACACTTGGTGTTTCAGATGACCAGTTCCCATCTTGAAGCCCACAAGGAATGGTGGCCCCATTAGAACAAAAGATGCTCCCATCATGCAGGCAGTTCCTAGGGATTCAGCAGCCTGGTATCACGGGATCCTATTGCTCCAAAGTTACAGGGTCCTAGCAGCTCTGCGTCAGAACCAGAGAGTCAAAGATGAAATGGTAGACCAAAAGCACCTCTGTCTAGAAGAGCTGTACAACACACACACACACACACACACACACACACACACACACACACACACACAATGTACACATACATACACACACATACATACATAAATGAAAATGCACACACACACATACAAACACACACACACATACATACACATGTGTTTTGTTTTTCACATTTAAACATTCCAGTGATCTAAATATAACCAATTAATGTAAGAATGCATGAATTGATATGTTTAAAAATAGCAAGTATTCTCCCCTTAGCTCTCTGTGACCTTCATTATCTCTGTTGCTTCACAGTTTTCACATCAGAAAATGCCAGCAAGCAAGCAGACATCACGTCTCTGTGACCTGGGTTGGTACAAAGTGCAAGAAGCCAAGAGTTCATCAGTCTGCAGAGAATGTGGGCTTTGCCTGAAGGCACTCAGATCTGAAATGCTTTTAACCACAGCCATCCAGTCCAACATGTCTGAGCCCAGCTGAGCCTGTAGGCCACAGTTTTCCAAGTCCTCCTTCAACATTCTTCCTTGGACATAGTTTCAGGTCCCTCATCATCCCCTGAAAGCATTCAGTTTGTCAGTGTCCCTCTTAAAGTTTTCTTAGTTGGCCAGCAATCACAGTCTAGGGGGCCCCAACATACAGGGGATGCTTGCTACCTTCTGTGGTCAAATGACTCTCCAGGCAGCCCGCAAGGCCTGAGGCCTCTCAGCAGATGTCTCAAATTGTTGTTGGACCCAAGGGAATCTGCAGCCAATATGTCTTCTTTTCTCCGTGAACTGCTGACAAGCCACTTAATTATAATAATAGTTAAGAAACATCTTAAACAAAGATTTCTGGCCTTGGAAAAATCCAGAACATACGTTTCTTTGGTACAAGTCTTGATAGGAACAAGGTTCCCTGTTTACCAGGGTCTCCCAAAGCTAGATGAGGCAATCGATCTAAGCACCAAGGAATAATCCAGGCAGTTGCCCTCCTGACCACAATCAAGATGCTAGCCGACCCTAGCCCTGGACACGTGTTAGGATGGTCTTCAGCCTCACCCCTGCAGATTCAGATTATCAGCAGGCTCTCCAGGGAACATCACATCTTTACAGACCTAATTTGGGGACCATTGTCTTGATCAACTGTACCAACATTACTCATACGTTCTGGAAACTTTGGAAGTGAGACTCCTTAAGTGAAAAATGTACCTTAAAGTTTCAGAGCCACACACCTGGATCAGGTTTGACAAACCATTTATGAAAAGTTCGGACCTCTATGGACCAACGGAGGAAATCATATCGATATTCAATAGTAGTTTAAAATGTTTGTTTGTTTGTTATGAGCTGAATGATGTCCCTTAGAGAAGATGTAGACATACTAACCTTCTGTACCTCAGACTGTGGTCTTGTTCTATTGTGCAAACCACAAGCTTTGTGGTACTTTTCTATGGCAGCCCCAGGAAACCAATTATATTAAAAATGCGTATTTGATAAATATGTATCTTAGATCAATAGCTACATATATATGTATACACACACACACACACACACACACACACATTAATTGAAATTCAGCATCTCCGATAACACATATGTGTTAGCTCACAGTTGGTGTGATGGTTAGTGTTGCTCACAAACACGAAGAAATCTAGACTCACTTAGGAGATGGGCCTCTGGGCATGCCCATGGAGCATTGTCATGATTATGTTAGTTGAGGGAGGAAGCTCCATCCACTGTGGGTGTCACCATTCCCTAGAGAGGATTCTGGACTGTGTAAGTGGAAATGGGGAACTGTGCCGCTCCATTCATTTCTCTCTGCTTCTGATCATACATACAATGGGACCAGATGTTTCAGTGCCTTGACTTCCCCACCATAATGGACTGTACCCTTGATCTGTCAGCCAGAAGAAGCCCTTTCTCCCTTAAGCTGCCTTTGTTGGGGTATTTCATCACAGTGCCCACATTAGGGCCTCTGTGGAATTCTGCCTGGCACAGGCAGGGGGCTCCTTCAGGTCAGGTACAGTGCAGAGGTAGTGGTGATGGTGGTACCCCAGCCACTCTGCTCCTTCTGAGAAACAGACACGGCTGATGTCCTTCCTGCTTCTGGCTTCCTGAGCTTACGGTTCTACCTCTGTTTCTCTTATACCCAAACTTGGCCACATAGCCTCTTACTAGGAGGCTGACATTCGCTGGCACTCACCTCTGTTGCTTGCAATCCCAGGCTTCAATAATGTCATCACCGCACAGGAACAATTGGAGGCACCTGGGGAGCTTCAGCAAATTTCATTCTCCTATACCCCGCACCCCAGATTCTCACATGCTGATGTGAGAATTACAGGTTCTACCCAAAAGAATACCAACCATTGCTCTATTTAAACAGAGACATTCAATTTGATCTATCTATAAAAATACGTGAACTAATTGATCTAACTTGTGGCCTGTTTTTAAAATGAATGGATTTGATAACACTGGACTTGGACTGATACTAGTTTAAAGGTGGCAGATCTGAATTAGAGGTATAGCCAGCTCAGTGGTAGAGGGTTTGCTTTGCTGGGTTCAACCCCAGCACCATGAGAAAAACATGTTTAAAAATTTAAAAATCAATAAAAAAGTCTTCTGATCCTATATGCTGCTATATTGAATTTAACTCTGCTTTCCTAAACTAAACAAATCCTTTCCATCATGTCATCTAGACGACTCTTGCCTCAAGTACTGGTTTTTGTCTCTGAATTTGCACACGGTTTTAATAGGTTCCCAGGTTGGCTTCTACAGCCGTGTACAAGTACCAACGTATCTGTTGCTAATCCAGTTTCTTCTCAGGAAGACCTCTGTTCTCTGGGGATAGAAAGACTTGGTCCCAAGGCTCAGTCTGGTCGCCTCCAGCCTAAACTTTCCTGCCCCTGGACGAGTCCCAGGGCGCAGCTGCCCAGACTGCACAGGGTGGTTGGACTGAGCAGAGTAGCTAAGCAGTCCAAGATGCACCACCGAGGAAAAACAAAGCTGCTTCCTCTGCCTGAGCCCTGACAGCAACCTTAATGTGGAAAAATGCGTTTGTGGCAATGCTTCCATCCTTTGTTGAACTTAGCTGGAAACAGCACTGCCAAGTGCAGAACGGCTGGCCCTGGGCAGCACGGGCCACATATTTCCACAGTCGACTCCAGCATAAACAGACCACACTTGTTACTATGTGAAGAGCCAGGAGCTTACCCGCAGGAGGAAGACAAGGGCAGCATCTAGGGGAATGGTTGAGGGGACACTCGTACCCATCTTCCTCTTCTCTAACCCTTCAGCAACACCCCTCCCTCTGTCCTAGGGTGCAGGGCCCTCAAAGTCCTCTGTGGCAGCTTTGGGTATCCCATCCTATAATATGGCGTTTAATAATGAGCTTCAGGGTCTGATGCTCTGTGCCATTGAGGAGTCCTCAGTTTTAAAAACCAGGATAGCAGGAAAAGTGAAGAACACATTTCCTGCTCCTGCCTCTTAATAAGGAATGAGTCGTCAAGGGATGTTTGAGCAGTATAGAGATGAAGCATTCAGATTCTGCAGCCTGACTGGATGTCAGTCTGACCTCATCATTATGTGTATCAAGAAAAGTCCTATAATTAAATGCATAAGAGCCCAGATCTCAGAGACTGAACACAACATAGGTTCACTTCTCAGTTCTTCACTACCGTACCTGAAGCTGAGATGCTTGGCTCCACACAGTCATTCAAGGACTCAGCCTCCTGTCGTCTTGTGGCCCTGCAAATATCCGAAGCCTTGGAGTTGGGGAGTGGTGGTGGCAGTGATCTTCAGTGCTTGTGTACCACGGTTACACACTGTTTCAGGAGTCGGTGTTCGGTTTTCATCTCACCTATCTGCAAAGGAGATTGGAGAATGTCTTCCAGCTGTGCTCTTGGAGAGAAAAAGGAAAAGATTTGTGGGAAACCAGCTGTGTCTTCTGCCATGGATGCTTACTTGAGAAAGTTACTCAACCAGCATTTGAGTTTCTTCTACTATTAATTGAGTGTGCTATTTGGGGTTCTTAAGCCTATAATCTATCAGTCTCCCCACCCCTCTGTGTGTGTGACTCTCTGTCTCTCTCTGTCTCTGTGTCTCTCCTCTGTGTGTGTCTGTCTGTCTGTCTGTCTCTCTCTCTCTCTCTCTCTCTCTCTCTCTCTCTCTCTCTCTCTCTCTCTCTCTGTGTGTGTGTGTGTGTGTGTGTGTGTGTGTGTGTGTGTGTGTGCAGGTGATCCTTGAGTTGACTGATAGTGAAATTACTCCCCAAGTAGCAGTGTTATAAGTTGAAACTATCTTAAGTTACAAATATATTTAATACAAACAACCTTCTGAACATCATAGCTGAACCTCGCCAGCCTTAAAGGTACTGAACACTGCATCAATCAGTCACTAGTGAACACCATGAGAGAAGACTGGACTTCATATTGCTAGCTCAAGAAAAGGTAAAAATTCAAAATTTGAAGTATGGCTTCTATTTGGTGTGTACTCATTCCAGAATACCATAAAGTCAAAGAGGTTGTCCCCTGGAAGTTGGGGACCGTGTGTTTGTGTGTGTGTGTGTGTGTGTGTGTGTGTGTGAGAGAGAGAGAGAGAGAGAGAGAGAGAGAGAGAGAGAGAGAGAGAGAGAGAGAGAGAGAGAGGAAAGATTTTAAGAAGAGGTTTATTTTATTATTTTAACTGGCTCACACATTGTTGAGACCGGAAAGTCTGAAATCTGCAGGGCAGACCAGGCTGGAGGCCCAGGGAAGGGCTGATGGCATAGGTTAAGTATGGAGGCAGAGTTCCATCTTGCTTGGAGGAACCTTGGTTTTTGTTCTTTGGAGGCTTCTAACTAATTGGACGAGGCCCACCCTCATTACCTATTTACTCCAATTTTATTGATTTACATGTTAACCACAGTTTTAAAATACCTGTATAATAATGTCTGTTCTACTACCTTACCAACTGTCAATGCTGTGGCAGACTCAAGTTGACAGACACAATCATGTATCCCAGTGGCTGTGACACATTAGGTCACTCAGGACCATGGCAGCATCCAGAGAGCCCTCTGTATAGACTAGTTCACTGTTATTACTAGTGTCACCCTCACTACTAGTGAGACCTGAACACAGCAGTGTGTCACCACATCCGGAATGTCTTCTTAGCTGTCCTTCAAAGCATCTAGGGAGCAGCTGAGCCACACAGGGCTTAATTGATGTCAATACAGTTTATTTACTTTCTGTTCAGATCTTTGCATCTAATTGCTCACCCAGTCCTCACAATCCCATGACGTATGGAGGTCCATATTACTCCTACTGTTCTTACTTCAGAGCTGAGCTCTAGAAAAAAACACCTCCCCTCTCCACTGACCCTTCAAGTAGCTACCCTGTCCCCACTTCCAACATCTATCCAAGCATAGTTGTCTTTCCCTGGGCAGGTGACACATTTCTCCCAGCCTGATGTGAAACTCTCTGTGCATTATAATGCCAGAGAAATAACAACATGATAAGCAATGGGTAAGCCTGAGTGGAGTATCTCTGTGAACACTGCCCTTTGAGGCCTTGTCAGTTACATGGGTTTTTGTGAGTGGATCTGGACAAACCAAATTCACCCTTTAAAATATTATTTTTCAAGAAAAAAAAAACAACTTCACAATTCAAGAAACAAACAGGCGCATGAACTTTTGGAATGCGGCTCTGTTTATGAAAGATTTCCTGTGAGACGGAGTGGACACCAGGGCTGGCTTTGGGCACAGCTGGGAGACAGTAAGAATTTGTCCTCCCATTCCCTATGTTCTGGGGCTGCTCTTTATTTTATTTGATTTTTAAAGATTTGTTTATGTTTTACTGTATGGGTGCCTGCTCGTCTGCATGTGTACCATGTGTGTACAGGTACCCAAAGAGGTCGGAAGAGAACATTGGCTCCTCTACAGCTGGGGCTGTAGGTTGTGAGGTGCAAACTGAACGTAAGTCCTCTGTCAGAGCAGCATGCATTCTTCATCATCGAACCTTCTTTCTAGCCTCATTTTTCTTCCCTCCCACAGCCCCTGGATTGCTTTTACATAATTGTTTACACTAAATAGATGCACAGACATAAAAGCCAAGAGTCTGATTAACTAGCTTCATTCGACCCTAACTACTTGAGCTACCCCAGATATCTCAGTTCTTTGGTTTCTTTTATTGGGAATTGAGGGACTGGATGGATCCCTGCTAGGGTTTACCATTTCTCAGTCTGGTCTTTCTTTCCAGACACCTGTTGATCAAGACTTAGAAAGGACTTCCTTTCTTCCGAAGTATCATTCCTAAAGTCTTAGTGAAGGAATATAGTGTCCCCAAAGCCTTCCACACAGAGAAGAATTTGGTGCTAATGGTGGGAATTCAGCCATAAAGCCACTCTGTTGGAGAAATCTTTGAGGAAAATGTCCCTCCAAAACCTCTTAAATCATTAACTTGGGACACAGTGTTCCCCACCCTCCCCCTAGATAACCTGGTGTTTATGTATCCAGCCCCCAATATTTGGAGAGAATGTTTGTAAAAGCTGGAAGGATCATCCTGGTAACTGGACCTATGTGGTAGTGAGAAGGAGAAAGTCATTGCTCCGCAAACCCCAAATCCCTTAGAAGGCAGATTATTTCAGCTACTTGAGCTAGGTCACTTTGTAATGCAGTTGGTAAAGAGCCTCCTGCCCAGCCAAGAGCACGATCCCCTCTCCCCAAGGACACTCTTGACCCCCACAGAACCTTTTCTCCCTGACCTGTGTGGTGGCCAATCATGTTCTTCTGAAACTAGATACTGCAAGGTCAGACTTGTGCATAGCAAAAAAGGCTGCCCTTGCCCACTAATCCAATGAAAGGATAGCTTTACACAGGACTCATAGCTTTCGACTCAGCCCATAATGCCTGCATGTGTCTGGGGCAGCATTGCTGCTAAATACCCAAGACAAATCTGAGCCTGCTGAGTTGTCCACCCACTCTTGTCGACTCTGAACAAAGTAAGTCAGACTGTGGGGCGGAACACAAGCCTAGCAGTTCTGTGACAGGTTCTGTCCAGTTTATGTAACTCTTGTAGTAGGTGACCTTGGAAGACTTGTTCAAATTCTAGGAGACCTACTGCCTTGGGGTTTCTATCAGGAAGATCATTGTGCTAGCCGTCAAGCATTTCTCCCTTTCGTTATCTTCTTTCCAAAACACAGCTGGAAATAACACACATCAACACAGACCCTTGACATGGCAGTCCAACAATTCGACTCTGCTCCTACTAAACTGAGGAGCAAGGTCTTAGAAAGCTTTAGTAACTGCCGTGAGCTGAACTATGTTGTCCCCTCCCTCCCAAGACATACGTTGACTCCCTAATCCCCAGTGGATTTGAAGACAGGGTCTTCAGAGGCAGTTTAGGTTAAATGAGGTTTGAAGAGTGCTAATACAGTATGAATGGTATCTTTGTAAGAAGAACAGAGATAAGTCCACAGTGAACAGGTGTACTCTTTCTGCTTGAGCCCAGAGGTCATGCTGGAGCACAAGACACAATGTGGCCATCTGTAAACCAGCACAAGTGGCCACACCAGGAATCAAATTGGCCAACACTTCCCTCAGTCTTGGACTTTCAGCCTCCAGGCTGTGGGGAAATAGGTTCATTTAAGACACCCAGTCTATGAGATTTGGTTCTGGCCAATCGAATGAACTACATTTAGGGGATGGATGGAGGTGGACCCCCAACAAGAACCTGTATTCTTCCCTTCATGCCTGCTTCCTATCTCAGACCACTCAATGCTGGATCTGGACATTTGCAGGCTTCTTTAAAATCGGGACACCACTAGTCAGAGCCACACCACCTTCCCTCACCTAAACTCCAGCAGTAAGCTCTCCGCGTTGATAGTGCCCATCCTAGCACACGGCCATGAAATGTGTTTCGCTGGTGACTCTGTAACAGTCACTTGACCTCAAGTATGAATGTGACTCTCCGTCTCTGGGCTTAATAAGTTTGGAGGTCGCTTTAACCTTTTATTTCTTAATGAGCTGTCATACCGTGTTTCAACTTTTAAGAATGAAAGATGTAAACTTTCCAGCTAACACTGGAAAATTACAAGCTTCTGCAAATGGTCATTTGGTAGAGTAAAGATAAACTGTAAATCTTTTCTTTAGCACTAGGCTTGTATTGTAAAATAAAAGATTGAAAATAAAAGTGAACAAAAAGAAGGACTCATCGGCTTACAAGGTCCATAGCCATTCAATTTGTTTTCATTGTATCCTCCTTTGGTCAAGATAGAGAATAGTTCAGGATATTATTTTACTTTATAATGGATAACATTCATGTGTTGAGAAGTGCCAGCATTGACCCAGATTGGGGCAAGGGAGTACGTGAAGATAAAAATCAGTGTGTTTTACCATTTGTAATAGTCTAGATATGAAGTACCCCCATGAAAGTCTCCTGAGTTTAAGGTTTGGTTCCCAGCTGGTGATACCAGCAAGTAATTATTGGGTCTTGGAGGGCACTCACCTAATTCAGCAGGTTAGTCCATTGATGAACTTCTAATTATTAAGAGGTAGTAGGGAGTATAACCCAGTTCAAGAAGGCCATTGAAGTCCCACTCTTGAAGGACGCACACAGTACCTCCCATCACCTCTACTCTCTCTGCTTCCCAGCCATGCTGAAGTCAGCAGCTTTCCTCTGCCTTGTGTCTTCCCACCATGATGCTCTTCCTCATACGCACTGGTTCGGAAGGGACGAAGTCACGTGTCCATCAACTGTGACCTCCGACATCATGAGCCAAAGGAAATCTCTTCTCTCTTGCATTGTTTGCTCAGGTGTTTTGTCACAACAATGAAAAACTATTTTAAATGTGGAAAGAAACACACACAAAATTGCCTACAGGTATCTACACAGACTTGCATTTGCCCATGTGAACATAAAGTACCCTTAAAATGATTCACAAAAGGAATCAGACGATACTGGTTTTCTTAGGGAGAAGAACTTAAGAGACTGAGGGAGACAATGGGAAAAGCACTTTTTAAAATGTTCTCTATGAATTTTTTCTATATTATTTACTTTTGTGGTAAAGCATGCAAACCTTAAATTAGCTTCTAAGCTAATTTTCCATGTTCATTTGACCACACAACTAGACCCCAAATGAAAATACAGAATCTTCTCAGAACCCAGGACCTTCTCAAACTCAAATGATTCTCTGTATACTCATTCAATTAATACCCAACCTCCAAACTATTTTAGCACAGTATATAGTCTTTCATGTCTGGCTTCTTTCTCTGTGTAGTATTTTTATTAGTGTTATTCATGTTATTACACATGTCTGTTCTTTTTGATATTATATTGTTGTGGAATATTAGTTTAAGATATGTTACATTCATGTATGCTACAGAATATTTGTTTAATGATGCAAACATGTGTTGCATTCTTTTATGTTGCATTTGTTTAAAACTGTAAAGCGGTGTTACTTTGCCTGCCTAAAACACCTTATTAGTCTAGTAAAGAGCTGAATGGCCAATAGCTATGCAGGAGAGGGAAACAGGCAGGGCAGGCAGGCAGAGAGAATAATAGTAGGAGAAATAAAAGGGCAAGGAGCAAAAAACAGGGGAGAGGAGGACACCAGGGACCAGCCACCCAGCCACAGAGCTAGCCACAGAGTAAGAAGGAAACAAAGATATATAGAATAAAGGAAGGTAAAAAGTCCAGAGGTAAACTTTAGTTAAAGAGAAATGGGATAATTTAAGTTAGAAAAGCTGGCCAGAAACAAGCCAAGCTAAGGCTGGGCATTCATAGTAAGAATAAGTCTCCATGTATTTATCTGGGAGCTGGGTGGTGAACCTCCAAAAGTAAAACAAACAAATAAATAAACAAACAAAACTACATTATATAGTATTCCATTGTGTGACTACATCACAGTGTGTATGTATCTACCTACTGTTGATGGACATCAAGTTGTTTTCAGTTTGGGGATATCATGAATAAAAGCTGGCTGAAGTGTTCTGGAAGTATTCTACAAGTCTATTGGAGGGATTGAAAGTTTTCAAGGAATTGCCAAATCACAAGGTGAGGCTATATTTAACATTAGTGATGTTTCGAAGCAGTTTTCCCACGTGTTTGTACCAATGTACACTCCTGAATCTGTATGTGAGAATTTCAGTCATTGTCCAACAACTTCATCAGCATTTGGAATCACTAGAAAAAGACTCTCAGCAAGAATCTTCTCACTGTATATTCTTCTATACCCTTTGATTCTAGAATATGTATATAAATATATGTCCTATTCATAAACAAATAAAAAATTCTATGAAAGCATAACAAAAAATGCAAGTAACAATCGGGAACACATTATTCTACATTTTTCCTTTATAGAGATAGATGGCTTGCAGACTTCAGACATGACATACAAAACAAAAACCAGTGCAATGATGTTACCAGGGCATTTACACACTTGCCTGTTGTCCTTTAAAAAGAATCACAAACTTCCAGAGAGAAGAAAAAGGACAAATGTTTACTAGCAAAATAGCTATGAGTGTAAAACTTTCACACAGAACTTTCAGTCTGGAAATCCTAGACTTATAAACAATGATGTGTGGTGTCCTCAGCAAATGCCACCTCTTTATGTGAGAGATTTCATTTCCCTCATCAATAAAATGGGATGCATTACTGCCCAAATGAACTCAATCAATGTTTTCATCACCTACCTAGCAGATACGGGACACACACAATTATAAGAGGTGGTCTTTACTCTCAGGAAGCTCATAATTCCAGTAAAGAAGAAGAAAGACGGGAGATGTATAGTCACAGCAGACTGTGAGAAGCACCGTAATCCAGATACGCCAAACACACCGCAAGAGCCAAGGAAGTGTAGCCAGATGCACAGAGCAGAAAGATGACCAGAAAAATAATGTTGAGCTGCATATCTTGTTGTTTTAGCCTACTCCCGTCTCCACCCCACCCCACCCCATCCCACCACTCCCACCCCACCCCCACCCCTCAGGGCTTCATATTTGCCAGACAAGTGCTTTACTACTGAGCTATAGCCCTAGTCCTGAGCTGAATTTTAAGGAATCAGTGAGAATTACTTTAATTGTAAAAGGGGAAGTGTGGTGATATTTTATTTGTGCTGAAATGTGGTGATATTTTATTTGTGCTTTAATAAATAAAGTTTGCCTGGAGATCAGAGGCAATAGCAAGCCATTTTAAGAAACAAAGAACTCAGGCAGCGGTAGCACATGCCCTAAATCCTATCACTTAGAAGGCAGGATCTCTGTGTGTTCAAGGCCACACTAGGGAACAGAGCCAAGCGTGGTCACACACACCTTTAATTCCAGTACCAACGACGGAGTTCTGGAGGCCTGTACAGAGAGGAAGTGACAGAGCTGGCCAGGAAGAGGAAGTAATGTAGCTAGACAGAGAACAAATCAGATGGCAGAACAACAAGGCATATAAGCCTGGGTAAACAGGAAGTCATTTTTTTTTGGAAGCTGCAGAGTTGGTGAGGTGAGGTTAGCTTGTAGTTTGTCCTATTCCTCTGATCTTTCTCTCTGGCTTTAACCCAAATTTCTGGCTCTGTGTTTTTTTATTTATTAAGACCATTTAGAAATTCATCTACAAGGAAGTGTGTTGTATATTCCACACAGACAGAGCAGTATACGCAAGGCCACAGAAGCCACAATGTGCTTAGTACTGCAACACTGCTGTATTATTGGAGTACAAAGTACGTTTGCCACTGGAAAATGGCTCAGCACGTAAAGGCACTTGCTGTGCAAACATGAATCCAAGTTCAATCCTGAGATCCCACGTAAAAGATGGAAGGAGACAAACTATGCCACAAAGTTGTCTTTGACTTCCACATGTGGACTGGGGTGCTTGTGCCCCCTCATTGCGCGCGCGCACACACACACACGCACACACACACAAATGCAATAGTGATAATTAGGATTTTAATTAAACATTTTGAAAATTGTGCATTTGGGGTGATAAACAAGGAAGGCTAGGGAGATAAATGGGGCAGGAACATCATTACAGTATTTGCTTCTAAAGGAAGGAACTTTTATCTTTATCTTGAAAGTTTTGACAAGCCACTGGAAAATCTTAAGCAAAGAAATGAGGTGATTTTCAGAATGGAAAGATGATAGAGGTTTTTGTATACTGCTTGTTTGGATAAAGAGCCAGAAAGGGAAGAAATAAAGAGGGGAAAGGGATGTCACTGGGAAATGAGAATGTTAAAGAAAAAAAGGTAAAAAGAGACAGAGAAATTTTAAAGATTTATTTATTATTTTATGTGTATGTGCACCTGAGTATATGTATGCATATCATGTGCACGCAGGTGCCTGTGATAAAGCTGACTGCTAAACATGACTGCTAATGGACACACATTTCCTGTCTTTGGCTAATGCTATACCTAAACATATATTCTGGCAGAATGATCCTATTCCCGCTGGCACTGTCTGAACACCCAAATACGAGAAAGTACCCAGTATCCTTCAGGAATTGAGCTGAGAGATAACTTGTGGCATGTTCAAAAAAATAAGAATAAATGACTTAAAAACATGCAAAACTGTGGATGAATTTCTTAAATATAATTATGTATGCAAGATGCAGATATGCATGTATCTTAAATAGTTTTCATGATATAAAGTCCAAAACCAGACAAAATGAATCTACATCATGTGAAATGAGGAGAGGTTACTCTTGGGAATGAAAAAAAAAAAACTGTATCAAGGAAAACAGGACTTCAGGACAAAATAAACAAAGACATTCTGGTGGCTTTAAGTTATGTTATTTTAAAGGGATTTTTCTGTAGGAGGTGGTAAACACTAGCTTGTAGTTGGGGATGTTAATGACGACCGAAAGGGGAGGGTTTGAGGTAGGTCTTGGTCCCACCCCTTTTAACTGCCACAGAATCTAGCATTTCTAGTAAGTGGCTCACACCTTTAAGCTAACTCGCCCTAGTATTTCCTCTGTTGTGAGACACATGGCTTAGAACAGTACCCAAACAGCAAGATTCAGAGGGAACTTGGACTCTGCCTTTCTGCAGGTAGAACTGGTATCCTCCCTGGCTGGTCAACTCCCCAAAGAAGCCAAAGTCACCTGAGACAGAAATGTCAAGGACTTTACAAAGCCGTCACTCTCTCCTGGCTAATGGGAGAAACCACAGCAAGGCTGAGGGAATAGGACCCATGAAAGAAAGATCTAGAAGCTTCTCTCTCTGTGTGTCACTGCCAAGCCTGCTGTATCACAAGAAGTCTCTCCCAAGAAGACTGGAATGGACATTATACTTGGTCACACCAAGGATGGCCACTGCCTGGGATCTCACTGCGGTCATCTTGGCTGATCACTGGCATCGAAAGAGAGACCTTGAGAAAGATATAAGCACCCTGCAGAACGAGCAGAGGCCCAGGAACTGTGTACAAAGTGTACAGGCAGCAAAAGACCAGCTGGGGGCTGGGAAATGTGGGAAGGCTGCACCAAATCAGTCTTCTTCCAACTTTTTGCCCAAGTCCCATAGGCACAAACACGTATTTACGTCTTGTGCATCAAATCAGAGTCATTGCCTGCTGTAGTTTAAATGCCACTCACTCTCACCGATAATAACGGGCGCTTAGTTCTCAACGGCGAGACCTGGCAGACACTGATTGTGATGTGACCACCCTCATGACGTCATTAATACTTATCTCATGGCATGGTTTGGGCCTCACAGGAGCAGATTAGTTCACTTGAGCAGGTTGTCATAAAAGAGTAAAGCTCGCCACTCGCCCATCATTTTTGGTCTTCTCTTGCTATGTGACATCTCTCTTTGTGTACCATGTGGCCATCAATAGAAGTCACTGAAGTGCTAGACTCCAGACCTGTGGACTAAATAAACCCTTTTTGCTTCATAAAGTTCTCAGCCTTGGTATTTTGTTACAGAAATGCAAAACAGACATAACTTACTAAGACATAATACGTTACAAGACATACTATCACTTTGCCAGTGAGGAAGAAAAAGCATACCTATTATAATTTATGAGACTTATTATGATTTCAGAGTGCTGTACATATTCAAATTTTTATTTAGAGTAGATAGAATATAGGTCAATTTTTATTTTTTAAATTCTACAATTACATTTTTTTACGTTTGTGTGTGTGTGTGTGTGTGTGTGTGTGTGTGTGTGTGTGTGTGCACACATTTGCCATGTTGCCTAGGTAGAGGTCAGAGGACAACTTATGGGAGTTGGTTCTTTCTTTCTACCCTGTTTGAATTTAGGTCATCAGGTTTGGGATCAAGCGCCTCTACCCACTGAACTCATATATCTAGCCCTGGAACAAAATCTTCAACAGCAATACCAAGCTTTATTATGAAGAAGCCACTCTAGTATTAATACACTTTGGTATTTAGTACTCTATCCTATCCTATTCTATCCTGTTCTGTCCTACCCTACCCTACCCTACCCTACCCTACCCTACTCAACTCTACTCTACTCTACTCTACTCTATTCTATTCTATTCTATTCTATTTGTTCTTCTCCAAATACTGGCCATGGTCCTTTAAATTGCTTTCACAATCTAATAATGAATTTCAATCTGTAGGTTGAAAAGGAGCATGGTCACAGGCAAAGCATAAGACTTTGCTGAGAACCTGAGGCATTTCACTGAGTCTACTGGTCACACAATAGCACCCAAATGGTAAGTACTTTGCAATTTATTATACGCATCTCTGAGCTGGACTGCCTGGAAACCCAGGAAGGACCAACACGTAGACATTGCTATGGGAATAATGCACGACACTGCTCCTGTTGGTGTGCTCTGCTATAATTAAGCCATGAGACATGTCAGCCAGGGCATTTCTGAGTGCTGATTGCAGCATACCTCCTGTATGTTGTAAGGTGTGTGTCCAAAATTAGAGTGGCTGAAAGCCTCTCCAAAAAGTATAGTAATCCTTCTCTGAAACACCCCTGCCCGGGGTGGTAGGCTACTATTTGTGTCAGCCTGCTCAGGTGGGAAGTACACTAACTTTTGTTTTACAAGTCTCTACATATCCGAGTACAATAGCCAGTTAGAACGCTGCACTGTGGCCCCAGCTTAAACAGCTTAGAGTTCAGTCTGTGCCATCCACTCAAGAGCCTAGGGAGAAATCAGAGGAGCGGTGCTTCGCTTGCACATTGCTGGAACCCTCTGCTATGTGCTACGCATCATGGGGGCAGGGGCGGGAATGTGCCTTGTGTCACACAGATAACCCATTGGAATTCCAGACAGGTTGAACATTTTGTCAGGAGCACAGCAGTAGTGGACCTATGGGTGAGGTCAGAAATAAAAAACAAAACAAAACTTGGTTTTCCAAAGAGTTTCCAGGAGTGTACTCTTTCCAGCAGCTCAGTACACACTGCATAAGCTTACATAAGATTAGCCTGAGCAGAGAAAAGTATTTCTTACTCTTCCTGATTGTTATAAAGTTCCATGTATATCACCTTGAAGATAAAAAAAATTGAACATCCTCCCATAGGGCAAAGGCATCAATGAAGATAGAACACACAGCAAGAAAAAAATAGTGATCCCCAAACCCAAAACCAAAGTGTTAAAACCTGGAGCTTAAAAGGTGGAAGAAGAGTTTCAGTTTGGTCTCAAGAACTCTTCTGCTTTCCTTGGGAGATCATGTCCATTGCTGCCCTCTCATAGAAGCTAAGATCTTCCGGATGTTTAGAACCACAACAACAGATTCTTAGGGCTGCGAAGAATTATGGTACAGGCTGTTCATTGCACAAGGGCATCCAGCCAAGAAGATGAGTAAGGCCAAATCCCAGCCTCCACTCCTTCACTCCAATTGTGCATCTTGGGTCAGAATGACTTCTGTCGGGAGGGAGAGGCACTGTATGGATTTGTGAAGAGGTTCTATGAATGTGGAGAAATGGACTGTAATGGGCATTAGTCCACCACACCTTGGATTGCAAGCCACTCTCCACCTACCCCATGGAATAATATGGTATTTTAATTCAGGAAGTGGAGCGTGAGCCCAGTTGTGCATCGACTCGTGATATGTCTGAAATGCAGCTCCAAAACCCAGTTTCAGCCTATTGTTTAGAAATTGCTTTTAAAAATCCTCATGTAACTTGATGAGAGCTGAGGGCTAAGGAGGTCAAACTAGAGAAAGTAATATGTTTTTATACCTTAAAGTATGTTCAAACTAGACTGATGGTCATTAAAATGGACTGTACGTTGGCAGAAATCCTCCCAGGGCCTCCAGCTCTGACCTCAAATCCTAAATTACATAAAGGATATTTCTCCCATCTGGAAAACTCTGAGTTTCCATTATACAACCAGAAGATTGACTATTTCAGTTATTAATCAACTTGATGGATCACTGATAGAAAAGTCAGACAGCAACCACCATTAGCATAGGCAGTCACTCTTCTAAGAAATGCCAGGCTGGAAACTACATGTTGAAACTCCCCAGTTCTGCCCTGGCCCAACTTCCAGCAAGTTCTCCTGCTTTGTCACAGGACTGTGTGGACTCATGCAAGTGGAAATATGTGCTGTTTAACAGACCCACCCTGGTCCTTGTTCCTCTGCTCCTTTCTTTCCCCAGGGGAGTGTCATCCCTTGGTTGCTTTTGGGTGACTGTTGATAAACTTCCTTCTCCCTGGAGCCTTTCTCCGTTCCCACAGTGGGAGCCTAGCTCTTGGTCTTTGTGATTGTGGGAACATGCTTACTGCTGTCTCACTTAGAAGGTCTCATCCAGGCTCTTCAGTCTCATCCACCCCCACCATCCTCTACACACACACACACACACACACACACACACACACACACACACACACACACACCATGGCTAGATTCTCTTCATCTGGGACTTCATGTTGAGATTTCCCAGAAATCCTATCTCTGTGATTCTTTCCTCTCTCAAATATTTCCCATTCCCAACACTCCATTGCAACTTCCATAATATTCACGCTTCTTTGTTTACCTGTTACTCATCAGTCTCTCCTACTAAATTTTGATCTCCAGTGAGGGCAGACACCTAATTCCTTTTTCTTTTCTACTCATTTCTATTCACAGAGTAGGTCAGTACTCAAACGCTTGTTGAATGAAGGTATGAAGAAACCTCAAAACATTTAGTTTTTACTTCTAGGTAAAAATTTTATACCTTATTGCCCAAATCAGGGCATATTTAAGGATGAATGAAAATGCTGATTATGAGTTATGTTAAGATGCCATATGGTCACCATCTATAGTCTTTCCTGATTTTTTTTCATCTTTAACAATTAAGTTCACAAGATTCACGGTGTCTTTGGACACACAACCATTTTTGTTGAAGTTCTTCCTCTTCTGGATCAAATATTTTCCTTGATGTTTGCATAGGATGGCTTCAGCCCTGCCAGTGATATCAGGCTTCCGGAAGACAGAGTAGGGAGATGGCTTGGAGGGTTTGTAAAGCCTTTGCCAAGCAAGTTTGGGGACCTGAGTTTGAATCCCCCAAACCTACTTAAAAGCTAGACAATAATGCACACCTATAACCCCAATATTTGTATAGCAAAATGGGAGGGTGAGATAGGAGACTTCCTGGAAGCTTGTGGGCCTGTCTATCTGTCTGGTGTAAGCAGAGGCAAACAACAGAGAGACCCTGCCTCAAATTACATAAAAGTGAAAATTTACACTCAAAGTTATCCTCATATGCATATATATATATATATATATATATATACACATATACACATATATACATATATATATGCACTATGGCATGTGTGTGTTTGCACATAAAAGGTGAAAACTGACACTCATGATTATTTATATATATATATATATATATATATATATATATATATATATACACACACATATGCATCATGGCATGTGTGTGTGTTTGCACTAATGCACATGAACACACACATATCACACATAGTATAAACATAGGTAAGGTTGCTTTTAAAGATGGAGTATTCTTCCTTAGCATGGTCTTAATTATGATACCAGTGATAACAATGGCCCCAGTGAGCTGGAAGAAACTACATCATCTCAAAGCTAGTGAATGACCACTTAAATATTCAGATAAATCTTACTGCAGGACAGCCAGTGTCCATGCCATGTTTAACAGGCCGGGTAACTCTGCCATACCTTCCTCTAGCCTGGGACCAGGAAGAAGAGAGACATTAGAGAAAAGGCTAGCTGGGAGGGATAGTAGTCACTTCTCTTGTTGCTGAGACCAAATACATGGAAAGAAACAAATTAAGGAAGGAGGATTTATTTTGGCTTGTGGTTTACGGGGATACAGTCCATCCCGGTGAGAAGGCGTGATGGCAAGAGCAAGTGAGGTGGCTTGTCACAGTGTGTCCACAAGCGGCAAGCAGAATGGGATGGATGCTGATGTTTTACTGGCTTCCCCCTCTCCCCTTAGGGTTCTGCATGGGACCTCAGCCCACAGGATGAAGCTGCCTCTCAGAGTGGGTCCTCCCTTCTCTTCTATGGAAAGACACGTACCCTGAAGTCTGTCTCGTGAGTGATTCCAAACCCAGTCAAGTTGACAGTGAAGATCAACCGTCACAAGGAAGAAGAGCCTTTGGATTCAAGCCCCTCTACACCATCATTGGGAACAGCAAAGAGATTTGCAACTAAGAGAAACAAAAGGGTCTGAGATAAGTCCCTCTGCTTGGTGTTCCTCAGTCTGCTTTTCAGCTGAGTGACTGAAAGCATCATACTTGGAGCATTGTCTGCATAAAAGACATAAACATTCTTAACCCTAACAAGTGAAATATCACTATAGCACCTAGCATAGCATGTGATAAGTGCTTAGTAGATCTTGTCACAACATAATCATTGTATTTTATCAAGTCCTGTCATTTTTAACAAAATACTAACATCTTAACTTAATATAGCAATAAACTCAAGCGTCCTAGGTTTAAATTCTACTGGTACCATTAACTACCCAGGTGGCCTTTGGGGAGGTATTTAATGGCTGCCAGCCTCAGAAGTCACATCTGTTGATTGAAAGTAAATGAGATCATGCATATGAAATATTATCCCTGAAGATTACCATGTAGTATTATATAATAATATACTGTGGAGTAGAATTTTCTAGACATACAGGTGCTAAACCAGAACCACAGGAAGTAGAATCTGGGGAGGCACTTGTGGGACCCACATAAGAGTTCCCAGAAGTGACCATTCATTCATTCATTCATTCAGACAGGGTCTCTCACAAACTTGTCTAGACTGCTGGCTCGCAAGACCTAGGGTCTTCTTCTCTGCCTCCCCAACACTGGATTACAAGCATGCATTGCTATCACCAGCTTTTACATGGATGCTGAGATCTGCACTCAAGTTCTCATGTATGGAGTCATCTCTCCACCCTGAATTTTACAGAGTCAGTTTTCTAACATTCACATTCTCATGTTTCTCTTCTTAATATTAACTGGATTACACAATTCACCTTGGTCTGAAACACTTAAAATTTCCCTCTGGTGACTATAAAGAGGCAACTCCATCAGCCCAGAAGGCTTTTCTGATTGCACATGCTATTTGATTAACCAGGAATGTCTTGTCCTTGCAAAAGCTGTGTGACTGTTTGAAAACAATGCTGCTAATGACCTTCTTGAATATCTGACTCATTTTTGTCTGTTGAACTTCAAACATTAAAAACTCATTTGTAGATTCCAATTTTAATGGTTCTTCAATGTGCAGAAATTGGCTCGGGACACAAAGACCATCCATCCCCTTCATCTAAGCCTGTGTACTTTGTGACAAAGCTCTGCCGGTCATGACATTTGATGACCTGGGACCAATTTCACGTATGCAAATGCAGGCACATGCATGGCAATTGGTTCAGTCCTGAAGGATACCAAATTTCATTTGCTTGTGAAAACAGGTGATTTTAAATGTCCAGATTGGTGACCCTTTGGGCACTGGGAATAACACCAGTTGATGTGAGAAATGCTTTTCAATGTCAAAATTGTCCCCATTTCTGTGAAAAGCAAAATGGCCCCATTTGGGTGCTAAACAAATAACTAGACAGAGTCCTTTGAAATAGAAAGAAATGCCACCGAATGCAGAGAAAGAAGCATTACTCAAAAAGTTGAAGCGGGGGAAAGGGAAAGGAAATGAAAAGGGAAGAGAAAGCATTCAGATTTCACTGGGCATCCCCTACTTTATTCTCACTCGGACCCACCCCCATTGCCCACACATGCCCATCCATTAATAACAGCAAGACTAGGATACCACATCCAGACTGAAAGGTCAAGAAGCTGCAAGCAGCACTCAGGTCCTTTTGATAGGGCAAGAAATTTCTATGAAACAATCAGTCATTGAAAACCAGATGTTTTGCAAAACCAAGGCCTGTACAAGGCAGCCTCTCCCCTCATGGAGATTGGAGTCTGACAGAAAGTTGTAAGAAACCTGGGAGGGAAAAGGGAATGTCACACTAAGGAACTCAGCAAATTCCTATCCGAGAAAACTGTGCTTTGCCTAGCCCCAGCCACACATTAAATCACTTCAGAGCTTCAGAAAAGTCACCACAACCCCAAGATTATTCCTGTTTGTGCAAAATGGGGTCTGGAAAATTACTACACACACACACACACACACACACACACACACTCCAAAGCCTAGTTTATGTAATGAACCACTGGTCAAAAAAATGAGACATTTTCTCCAAGAAATCACGATTCACTCAATGGCTAGGTTTGTGCTAACGTAGCGTGCTGTGCTGTGGTGGGGTGGTGAGTGCTTTTCCAATGCTTCATGCTTCCTGTACCCCAGTGAAGTGTTCAGAATGGCTACTTGTATCTTACAGTGGCAGTGGCTGAAAGGGGAGTTTATTCCTAGAACCCACTTTACTTCTAGTCTGACCTAAGCTCCTACTCATTTCTTGGCTGATATGTTTTATAGCCTGTGTCCTGAAAAGAAAATCTAAGCATACAGCCCAGGTAATCCTTACACACAGACAAGCAAAGAAAATCACCTCACTTACCCTTACAATCTGCTCAGACTGATCCTGACACCTGGAGTTAGACATAAAGCCCCTAACCCTGATGGATCCGTTGTTGTTTGCACATTTCCCACTGGTAGAATTCACTAATGAAAAGCCCATTCAATCTTCCAGCTTCCCATGGAGAGATAAATAAAGTGAACTCTGTTTTCATTATTGTTATTATATTTATCATCCTGGCTAGAGAGGGGTCAGAAAGCCATGACCACATCTTCCCTTGCCCAGCTATTATTATTACCCAAAACACAGCAGCACACATCCAAAAGGATTTCTCAATACCATCGAAACAGCTGAGATAAAAAGGACTGTGGTCCTGGGATTCTCATTCCCAGCATCATTTCTTAGGAAGTCAGTTTGCTGGTTTGCTGTTTTCCGCCCTGTGTCTCTTCTGAAGGTCCACCATCTTTCAATGCACACTGAATGGAATATTTTTTAATCATTTCAACCATTTCGTGCCATTCAAAGCCTAAAATAAATGGCCCCTGATTTCCAACTCTGAGGACATGTGGCCGTAGGTCATGCTGCCCTGCAGAATGTTAGTGCTGTGTAACACATATTCAGGACATTTTACATAACCACTCATCCTCCATAATCCAGTTCCATCTGGGATCAATTCAGCCCATGACAGTGACATCTTCTTTTGGGACTCTTGTTCAGGTCTAGTATTCTCAGTTCAACATTTAGGAAACCCCACTTCTCCAGAAATGCTAAGTTGAAAGATCTGGGACAAAATCAAGAGTAAGATAGAGTCAAACAGAGCCAATTGAATCTATCCAGGAATGATGAGAAGACACTTATTTTGTGTTACATAAAAGAGCAGAAGTCATGTTTTTTCATACCATCACCTGGACCTAAATTCAAGACAAGTCAAACATTTGCCAAAGGAATCTGAGTCATGGTGAATATTTCCTGTCTCAGTGACCAGCAGGCCATGTTAAAACAAGCCCCAACTTCTTCTGGAAGGCTTGTTCCACTTCCCACATGAAGGATAATGTAAGAATTCTGTAAGGTCATTTTCCCCATTAGTCAGGGAACAGCCTTGCCAACTGGGAGTCCTCACATGTCTTGCAACATGCTGTCATTGGAAGGGAGATGTCAAACTCCAGGGCAAATGGAAATGTATTGTATAGGCCAAATTGCACTCGTCCCTTGCGTAGGGACTGTCCCCAAACAGACTTGGCAGCATCAGAGCACATCTGAAATAAGTTTCCTTCAGCTGTTAACCTGTGGCCACACTTGGAAGAATACTCACAGCAAACAAGCTCTCCCCCTCTACCACCATCACCACCAGGAACCTGATTCATTCTGCCTGCCTTTACTCCCTGAGGGGTGGCTGACTTCCTCCTCGTCACCACAGGTGGGGCTGTGGATTGCTGGGTACCAACTCTTAAGTGAAGAAACAGAAACTCACCTTCTATTTCCCTAAGATTCTCAGGAAAATGGAAGTTAACATGTGACTTTTCCCACTCGAAAGCAGGATTTCTCTCGGCAGTCTCCCAGTGCACAGGCTCTGTTCACTGTCTTAAAATGCCCCTTTTGCTTTTATTTCCCCACTTAGAGCTTATCTCCTTTTCAAATTCTCCCATGGCTTCCTATTACCTGCTGATAAAATATCTCGTTTGCCCCTCACTCCGAGTCCTGAGCCATAACCCTCTAAGCTGAATCTCAGATTTGGTTTCATTTGTTTTCAGAAACCCTTCCAGCCTTCACTTGATTGGAATGCCTCTGATCCCTTCCACTCTACTTCCCAAGTTTGCCGTTCTGGATGAAAGGGAATCCCGAGCTATTCTGTCTCACCTCATCCACCTACATCCTATCAACTGAGGGAGTCCTTTTTTCCTCTAAGCTGCTGTATCAGGTTGAGGGTCTTGGGCTGCAGTACCAGTCAGGGAGCTGGGTATCTTCAATCGGTGATTTTATTTTATAGCAAACATCACAGACACTCAGGGCTCCAGTTAGACCCCAGACTGCTGCTCCCAAGACCGCCATCGGGAGCATAGGAACAGGATCTAAAACTCTGAATTTCCAACAAGTTGTACCCCAGTGCTGTTGGTAGCTAGTCACACTTTGAGGACTGCTGGCTTATGTCATTGGGAATGTGTTGCCTCATTCAAGGAATTGGTCATAGTGATTTTCAAACTTGTCTGTGTAATAGAAACAACTGGGAGGTTTTTTTTTTAATCCCTAATGATCACACGTTCCAACTTGACATTTAAATTTAGTTCTGGGATGAGACCAAGGCAAGAAGAGTACAAATCCAACCAAGTTTTAGTCTATTGGTCTAACAGTAAGGGTTGCACTTTCTTGGTTACTCCATCAGTTAAACAACATCATGGTGGACCATGCTTCTCTCTCTTCTGCCTTCCTCTGGTATCCGTCCTTGATAATGTTTTCCTCCTTCATCATCACAAATTGCTTATACCTTTATATATTTATATATTCAAACTCCACCTTTCCAAAAACTTCCAATGCTTGGAAGGAAAGCAGGAGGTATTCCTTTCATTTGTCTTGACCTGAACTGAATCACATGACTAGCCCTAATCCAATCACTAGGAAGGGAATGAAGTACTTTTATCATGCCTCTGATTCTTAGCCCCAGGGAACCATGAAAACTGCCATACATTGGGACACAATCAATTCAGAGTGCACAGGATGGGACCCAGATATGAGGAGTTTGAAACTGTTCCTTGGGATATTCTAAAATGCAGGCTGTTTAGAATCATTGACTTTGACCAACCACAATTCATTCATTGCAACTGTAAAGATGCCCATCTAGCCTTTGGGAAAATTTAGTTCTTATACTCAAAATTAAAACTATTTACACAGACAAGAAGCATCAGTCCTGGGCAGAAAGCGCATAAGCCATCCAGATGCTGATATGTACAGCTAATCCCAAGTGCCTGGAGTTCACACGCCCAACAAGAACAGCACTCTGTTCTATCCCTGACAAGTACTTATCTCTGTACCTTGCCCAAAGTAGGTATTCAGTACAGGTTTACTTATTAATTGTTTCGCTGATCTGCTGGAAGATTCACTGGTTGGGTGGAGTTCCGTTGCCAGGACATAGATTCCACTGCGACCTGCCAGAAGGACGGATTTGTCTCCTTTTGAAGTAAAAGATGACATTGAGACAAGAGCTCCTTCTGCTCCTTCATTAGTAAAGATGCTTCTTGACCTTGCCATGGTTTTATGTAACAGAAATTCCACGCTCCTGGTATAAACACATGGCCTGACCCAGACCACGTCAGAACAACAGTTCACATGTGCCTGATTTTGTTCTCAGCATAGTAAGGCCAAAGTGTATCCCTCAAAGCCCACACAAGGAAATCATCACTGGGGTTCTTTTATGGGATGCCTAATTGAGGACGTTTGCCCCCTCGGCCGTGACCCTGATGTTTCCCTGTTGCCTTTACAGGAGAAGTAGTAGAAGACAAGTTGAAGAGACAAGCCATCACCTTTAAACTAAAAGAATTCATGGGCAGAGGGCGAGACTGGTTGTGGCTTTAGAAGCACGAACTCTTTTCTTCAGCAAGATCCTGTGCAGAGCCCAGCTTCTCATTCATAACTCCTGCAGCAGGAAACGTGGACTGGGGTAAGAGGGACTGCCCCGTGCAGGACTCATTGGCCTGTTAACCTGTGGGCTGTTTCACACTGGGCTGAACAAAGAGGTTCTACAGGCCAGGTGAGGTAGTCATTTGGAACTGTTTGCTTCAAGATGGGAGAGATGGTACTTGCTAACTAATCATTCCTTTCCCTGTAATAAAAAGACATTACATTCTGTTACACAAAACTCCATTCTCAAGGAATACTGTTGCTTCTGACTTCTTTTCTTTCCAGACTCATAAGTAGGCTGGCCACCCCTTATTAATTACCTGATTGTTTAGTAACCGGAGACATTTACTGCTGGAGGACCTTATATTCCTTTGCTAGTAGGACCATCTCAGCTCCAGCAAGTAATGGAATCACATTCACTGCTGTGGCAGGCCTCAGAGGACCATTGCTCTCCTGTCTTTTACTCTGAATTGAGAATCTTTGCCTCCTTACTACCTCACAAATGACGGATTTTTGCAAACCTGTAATTTGAGGGTTGACTTTTGAAGGATTTGGGGAGAAAGTGTGAAATAGTGTGGTCTGGTGGAAATCAGCACATAAACTAACACTCTTCTGCGAGGCAAGAGAATCCCAGTTGATAAACTTTGGAGGCCCCTGGCTGGCAGTCAGCCACACAGTGTAGATTTCGCCTGTGTGTTCAACAACCTTATTTGAGAGTTGTGCAAAGCCAGAGTAGCTTTATGAGGCCAAAGAAGAAGCTAACATTTGCTCTGCCAATTGGCGGTTCCTATAAATCTTGCAAAGCCCCTTGCCACACTGTTTATAGACAGACAGCATCCAAGTGCCGAAGTGAGGATCAGATTCCCTTTCCAAAACTTCATTAAGTTATAGAAAAGGCTCATGTCCAATTGTTACCCTTTTCCCATGAAGATTATTCATAAAACGTGAAATGCCACCTCAAGGCATTGAAGATGGGAGTAGTGGAGGGTGTATGTCCCTGAGGCCAACCTTAGGGTTGCTCATTGGCTGGGTTGACGGTCATCCATCCAGGCTCCCAAAGACACCAGCATTTCTCCCCTAAGAATTCTGTCCAAATATGAAATGATATAGAATTTACCTCAAACATTAAAAAAAAAATGTAACAAACTTCACTTTCCCTTTCTTTGTAAAATCTGCTATTGCTCAGGGCTCAGGGAGGGGACAGGCTCCAGAGTTGAAAATGTTGGGGTTCTTAGCCACATCTGCTTGGTAGATGGATGGCCCATAAGGAAAAGTAGGTCTACTAATTACTCTCTTACTTCTTGTCTCAGGAGGCAAGACGAGAAGGTAGCGAAGTTTCTCCTTACTCCAGTCCAATTGCCACCCTGTCTGTCTAGCTGATTAATTTCTCAAATACCTAAGGAGAGGAAGCAGATAAAATCATACCTGAAAGATTGAAGGAACGTGAAGGCTTTCTATCCTGGCTATTTTCTAAGGGTTTGAAGCAAAATAACGCTTGCTCCCTCGACCCTGCCTCTTTTCTCTTAGTGGGGAGATCTGGGAGAATGTTTGAAGTGAGTATGTGCAGAATGACACTCTGGTAGCTTTCTGAGGTATGGAAGGACTGACTGCCTAGGAGCTTAGACAGGAGGAGGCTGGTCAGGGAGGCCCTGGAAAAGAAGGCAAGGCTAAGCCCTGCTCTGGCATTCCCAAGTGCTTACAGGTGTAGATGACTTGTTCAAGTTTTATTCTCATCTCTCAGTCTGGAAAATGGATGACATCATAGATCTACTCAAGGTTTCCAGCACAGGTGGCTAGTTGGAGACTGCCAATAGGAAACGTTGACTGCTCATGAGCCTGGCTTCTCAGACTGACAGACTCACCCAATCTTCTTCATTTGCCAAGTGTTTCCCAGGCCACATACCATAAGGTCTGCCATTCTGACTTTTGTTTGTTTGTTTGTTGTCTTGTTTTTCAGGCTTTGTTAGTTTGCTAGAAACTGTGGAGAGAGACTATGGATGTGCAAAGTGAAGCCCAGTTGTACATTTGAAACTTTATTTTTGGTAGAGAAACCTGGATGCTAACTAGGAAGCAACTGGAAGTAACATTTTACTTGTTAGCAACTTAACTCTCTCCCTGGTTGTATCTTCATTTTACCTGTCTGTCGCCTGTTGACTTTGTCAGCCAATGTGCTGACTCAGTGTGCTAATTTGAAAAGTCTTTTTTAAAGTTATATCAACAGAACTTTTATACAGTGTTGCATGTCTATAGGTCAGATGTTCATGTCTTGACTAACTATAAAGTTTATTGAAAATACACTGCCACCACCTTGAGTAATTCAGCTAGGAACAACCTTCAGGTTTCTTTGAGTATGCTCCTTAACTATTGTCACTATGGATGCTACACCTTGCATTTGTCATTTGCAGTTTGGAGCAAGCCCATAAATAAGGGCTGCCTTCCTTGTTTACACTCAGCATTTCTGCAGCTCCCTCCTTATTTGATTTGTAGGGAAGAAACCAACCTCAAGAGGCACAGCTTGATGCTTAGAGCAGGATGGTCATCCACACCTGTAGTTCTGAACAGTGATTTCTGAGAACCGTACTTCACATTGCTGCTTAAGGATACTTAACTGCACAAGAAATATTTGTATCATAACAAATTCCCATAAGCTACACTTCTAGATAAGAAAATGTTTCATTCTGGAACCTTCTTCTCTTTGTGTCTCGAAATAATAGACTATCAATGGATTAGTAGATCTTGGAAGTCAAGGAATGATACTAGTGAAATGTCCTAAGATGCCTAATTTCTCTTATTTATCCAGCCCTTGACTTTTGATCCATTCAAAATATGGGGGCCGAATTACAGGGTAGCAAGAAATATCCCTCTATGACTATCTACAGGGTAATCTACTCCCCTGAATGTTCTATATAGGTCTAACCCTAGTAAATGCTCATTGGAGTCTCCACTTGGTCATCTGGATGTGAACTAAGATCTCAAAGATTAGAAACACAAACTGTAGACTATTGGAAAGACAGTGACTCACAGGCTTCATGACTGTTTGTTTCCAAGTGGCAGGAAGTAAACATTCTCTAATAATCATGTAGTTGCTTTCATTTTCTATGGTATCCCATGTATCTTGTGATTAGAGCGTGGTTTCCTTTTCAATGTTACTGTTAAAGGAAATATTGGAAGTGAGTTAGCTACCAAGTTGGGATTGAATTTTTCAATATTAAAAGAACCCTGAGAAATTGTCTAGTAAATTGTTCAGCTGAGAAAATAGGCTCAGTGAAGGCTGTTCCTACGGTTAGTGTTAGTCATCAGCTGGACACATAGGAGGCAGGCCTCTAGGCCCACCTGTGAGGGAGTGTCTAGATGGAAGTCAACCTCTGAGCATGTCTGTGGGGGATTGTCCTGACTGTGTTCATTGATGTGGGATGACCTTAATTGTGTGCAGGAGCTTTCTCTTAGCAGGAGATTCAGAAGTGCATGAGAAGAGACAAGGAGCTGAGCCCGACAATGTGTACATAATGTATGTATGCATTAGTTCATCGCTTTCTGCTCTTCACTGTGGATGTCATGTGACCAGCTGCTTCAAATTCTCGCCATCTTAACTTCCTTGCAATGATGAACTGTAACATGGAATTGTGAGCGAAATAAATCCTTTCTCTCTTCACTTACTTTTGCTAGTGTACTCTATCGCAGCCATGAGAAATGAAACCAAAATAAGATGTATGCTAAATGAAATTTTCAGCTTTGAATAAGTAAACAACAATAAGTAATTGAGTAAGCAACTTTATTCATAAGCTTGGTAAGATGTTCTTACAAAAAGGTAGTGTGTTCTTAGATTACAGAGAGGAGACAAAATTTATATCTACTCTATCCCCACTTCCCCTAAAAGTGAAGCTTAGATCTGAGATGCCCATGAATATAAAAGAGAGCATCAGAATTACATAGATTTCCAAGGTTCAAAACCACCACAAATGATCATGGGTAATATCTTAACTAACTTCTCTGAATCTAGACATGGTCTCAGAAAAATGATACCAGTTGTCCCAGGACAAAGAACAAAACACCCTTCAGATTTCAACATAAAGAGTTCTCAACAGAATCACTTCTTGGTAAGAAAGGGAATTGATACTGATAACTTAGAAGCAGCACTTGTAGCTAAGAAAACAAATACATTCCTAGAGATGAAAAGACATTAATTTTCCCCTTTGAAAAAGATGGAAAGGCGTTTAATTACTTTCAACTAGATCTGTCATATAGGGGTTGGGCTATAAGTATATGTGCTGACTAATTTAAACCATATTTGATAATATTGAAAAAGCCAGTTCTAACCAGAATGACTGAAGACCTCTGGAATATTCCACAGGCCCAATGGAGATGAAAATACCCCAAACCATTTGGAGATAAGACGTTATGGACTTAGGGTTCTCCCTAAACTGTGAAGCAGAACTGATGGCCAAGGTGAGGCCAACGAACCCAACAGCCTCACGGGTCACCTACAGTTTCTTTTCGTCTCAGTTCCTATCCCAGAGCCCACAGAGATTATTAATGCCTATCAGACTGCCCAGAAATAGTCCTCAAAGTGGAAGAAAGGATGCTTGCTTTGAATTAATTAAATTAAGGGGCATCTCCTGAGGCCAGTGAAGCCTTTATTGAATTGTGTGAGGAAGAACAAAATAATCAAGTGGACTTCTTTTTCCTGTGCTTTGTCTCTCTATTTCCTTGAAAAGGTAATCTGCACCGAGGTTTGAGCCTACCGGTGTCAGCAGAGAAGAGGGGCATCATTCATAAAACAAAGAGAAGATGAATCTGTGAGAAGTAGTACTTGAAAAGTACGGGATAGAACACTGGGCTGAATAGGAAGGGAGCACTGAAGGAATTTTATGATGTCACTTATTGACTCTAGTGACTCAGTATGTACCTACCATGTGTGAGGGCTTGCTGGAGAGGCTATGAAAGAATTACCAACTACAGGAAGATGTTCCAAATAGACCAAAACTAATAGGGAGATAAGTAAACAGCTTTATTAATAAGGACTATGTGTAACAGTAGTACATCATATAGCTAGGTTATGACAGAGCTATAGATTTGTGTATATGTGAGTACTTATACACATGTGTGAATGTACATTCACTACATGAACATTAACCTAACACTGAATGCTAAGACAACAAGGAATTTTCCAAAGTCACATAAATAAATGGTGAAATGGGTGAGATTTGACTCAAGGAGTATGAAATTACAGCTCTCTGATATCTTATTTTCTTTGACTGTAGGTACCCCGGTAGTGGTCTGAAGGAAAATTGCCCCCAAAGGGAGTGACACTATTAGAAGGTGTGGTCTTGTTGAAGTAGGTGTGGCCTTGTTGGAGGAAGTGTGTCACTGGAGGGGTGGGCTTTGAGATCTCTTCTACTCAAGCTTCACTTTGTGAGTCTCAGTCTATTTCTTGTTTTCTCTTGATCAAGATGTAACCGACACATGTCTGCCTGCACACCACCATGCTCCCTACCATGATGATAATGGACCAAACCTCTGAAACTGTAAGCTGCCACTTCAATTAATGTTTTCCATTTTAAGAGTTGCTGTGGTCATGGTATTTCTTCACCGCAAGAGAAACCCTAACATAGATACCCCTTTGTCATTTCTGTGTGTTAATACTTTAAAACACACCTAAGAAGATGTTCATGAGAATATAATTTATATAGTACATTATTTTAAAGACCTAAGTGTTCTACTAGATGGAATTAGTTAAATACATGTTGATATATTCATGGGAGAGAATACTATATGGCTGTGAAAATTATATTTTCAAAAATTTGTATGAATACTAGGTAATGAGTAGAATGAGCAGACAACAAATTTTGTGTGTACAATTTGATGCCAATTTGTTAATTATAAGTTAATACCTGAAATCCAAAATACTCTGAAGTCTGAAATATTCTGAGCACTAATAGGAAGTTATATGTGGGAAATTCCATCTGATCTCATGTGACAGGTCATAGTCAAAACACAAGTGCACCAAAAACATTGTATGAAATCACCTTCAGGCTATATGTATCAGGTACATATGAAGCAAATGAATTTCCTATTTAGACTTGAGTCCCAGTCCCAGGACACTTTATTATATAATGTGCAAATATCCTAATCTTTTTAAAAAAAATCTGAAGTCACAAGCATTCAAGTGATGGCTATTCAACTCTATTATGAGGCTAGTGGAGACAATTTGATTCTTTTTTTGTTTGTTTGTTTTGTTTTATTTTGTTTTGTTTTGTTTTGTTTTGTTTTGTTTTGTTTTGAGACAGGGTTTCTCTGTGTAGCTTTGCGCCTTTTCCTGGATCTCGCTCTGTAGACCAGGCTGGCCTCGAACTCACAAAGATCCACCTGCCTCTACCTCTCAAGTGCTGGGATTGAAGGCGTGCGCCACCACCGCCCGGCAATTTGATTCTTATTGTATAGAAGAATGAGTAAAGAAATGTTGGCTCAGTTATCCAATGAGATAGCACAACCAATTCCAAATGAAAAGGGTCTCCACGCCGGGCGGTGGTGGTGCATGCCTTTAATCCCAGCACTTGGGAGGCAGAGGCAGGCAGATCTCTGTAAGTTCAAGGCCAGCCTGGTCTACAAAGCAAGTTCCAGGAAAGGCTCAAAACTACACAGAGTAACCCTGTCTCGAGAAAAAAACAAACAAACAAACAAACAAAGGGTCTCCAAGTAGCTGCGTGGGTGCCTCTGAAAATAATGCCAACCAGAAAGAAAAAGGTCCATGAGGAGATGAATACAGTTCTCAACTCCTTCACATTCTTACTGGCATTTAGTTAAACTCATTCTCTAAAGATATCTTTGGTCATCCATCATGGAGTTAGTTTTTGCCTGTCTCTCTTGCCTGGATGGACCCACTCCAGTTGTTGGTCTGGTCTGACTTCATGTCTATGGGAATCTATGTCCAAATACTTTTAGCTACATTTGAATAGGGAAGGGATTTTGAAGGAGTGGTTCCCAGGCTACGTTCACCTGAACTCTGTTGTTTAGTTCAAGGCTATCTTGTTGTAAACAATGAGTATCATCTCAATGCACCAGGCCAGGTGATTTTGTTAAAGGAATTCTGCAGAATTTTGACAGGCAATGGGTACACAGTTTTAAAAGGAAAACAAACACCAGGAAGATGATCAACTAAAAATATTTTTAGAGAAACGCCTTTGTCAAAAAGAGGGGAATGTGAAAGAAATATGAACACTGTCAAAATCAAAATAGAGTCACTCTGACAACTCCAAGGCAAAAGAACAAAAAGAAAGAGGAAGGAAGGTAGGAAAGAAAGAAAGAAATGAATAAAGGAAGGAAAGAAGGAAGGAAGGAAAAATAAAGAGAATACAGGTAGGAGAGTATGAAGGTATATTTAGACATGATTGTTCAATAGTAACTACCTCAAAAAGGTCTTTCAGGACTGTCAGATAGCATAGAGACATTTCTATGAATGTCTTATGAATGCAAAAGACATTTCTACACCTTGGACTAACATCACTCTTATGATTCATCACTGTTACCAGGTATTACTGTTTCAAAATATCTGATGCAAACCTCATTTTTGTCTTAAAAACTTTTCTTGCCTCAACCTCCCATAGTATTTCCAGAGTTCACTGTGGTTTACATATTCCCACTTTAAAAGCTTTGCTATTTCCAAGGAAATGTCAGTGTTCTTTTGAGAATCTCTAGCTGATTCTTTTTCATTCAGGTTGACACTTCTAACTCATTTTGAATTGAACACATTTTAAGTCAAAAGTGCATCACATCCATGCTACCAAGCATCACCATTTAGCAGCACAGTACCCCAGTGTCTTGTCAGGATGCCTCCATGGTCATCTGGCTGACTGAGAGCTGTTCTTCACTGCCACTGCCTAGCACTATAAATGTTAATCACACTACATGTCCCATTACATATCACTAGCCTAGGGGAGAAAAAACTTAAATTTTTATATATAATCCCAGTTAAATTAATCCACTTTTACAACATTACAAAGCTGAGATATCATTGTAAGTCATGTATATTGTTTGTGCAAAACTTTTAAATGTCCAGAAGCAGTAAACATTGTTTTATGTAATACTTACATGGAGAAAAATAGTAACAAAGGTGCATGGAAACTACACCAGTTCAAATGGTACTGTTTGGTTTTTCATAGGAAGGAGAAAGAATACAATAAGTTTTAGATGGATCTGCTTTGTTTATAAAGAAAGAACTGAGGCAAACGAGGAAAAATGTTAACATTTGTTCAATCTGAGTGATGTGCATAATGTTTCCTTCACTACTGTCTCTGCATTTGGAGTATTTAATGTCATAAAACATAGAGAAAACCATACACATTGAAAGTGACAATCAGGCCTGGAAATTGAAACAATCACAATTGGTGGAATAATGTAAACCATTGTAATTTTATTCTTGAAGATTTTCTGTATTTATCAGATTTTCTGTCCAATGAAATGTTAAATAAAAGGCAGCAAAATGTCTTCTTGGAAAGAACCAGTGTTTGGGTGGAGAGAATTGCCATGGGAGGTGGAGGACGCTCCTGTAGGACATTGGTGACTCAGTTGTTTGAAGCAGTTTGAGCAGGTGCTAGGTGGTGTGGCTTCATCTTCAGACACAGGCTGCATGCTCCCTAAACAGGCCTGTTTTTTTTTTTTTCTGGTAACCTTCTGACACAGGCACCCCAGGCCTTGTATTCAGATGGTGCTGGATGAGGGCGCTGTATTCTTTGGTCCATTGGCTAATGTGACTAAGTTCCTGATGGAATGGGTCAGGACAGTTGAAAAGAACATGCCTTCTCTGGTGTTTCTTTCTTCCTTCTATCTGCTGCTTGGGGTTATCTTGAAATCCTCCTTTGAGATGGTGAGTCATTGTATGGAAGGACCCTGGGTCCCAATGCATTACAAAATTAAGAAGAGTACCCCAAACAGAAATATACTCACTGGATTTTTCAAGGACAAGGGAAACATCTGAAGATGTGTGTTAAAATGACTCCAGCTGATAGAGGATCCTTCCTTAGAATCCCTTCAAGTTTTGACAGTCAGTGACTGCTAAGAGGTACCTGGTCCATTCTTTCGTCTCTTAATGAAATCCACTCATCTCAGAGGCAAACTAACGAAACCATACATTCTGTATATATCCAAAAGGAAGGGATTAGTACTCCAGTGGATGAGTTGAAAGGATGATGGACAGCAGAGCCAAGAAAAAATTAAAAGTAAATTTAAGCTGTGCAAGACATGAGACTGTGTTGTGCAGTTAAGAAGAGGATTTATCCTATATTTGATCTCTCTGTAGCCCTCTGCCTTGCATGCTATAGATACTTACCTAATCAATTCTTTTTGAGTGAGTGCCTGAATGCATGGGATGCTGCTATCAATGACCGAAACTGTCTGCGGTTGGTAAAAATACTCAATCCAACTGCTTGATTGACCGTTTTCAAGTCTTCCCAGATGCAGTTGCTGTAACAGAACTGTCTTAGACCTCAAACTGGTGATTGGCCCAAGTTGGGCATGGATCAAGGCAGGACTAAAAACTGCTCAAATTGCTCCATCAACTCTGAGTCCAGCAGAGCTATGGGAGACACTGCAGCCACTTTTGAAGTCCTATCAAAGGTAGCAACAGTCACAGCTTCAACTCAGTTACATTTGTCAATCAAGTAGCCACCTTTGAGGCTATCATTATGATAGTCTCAGATGTTTTAAATGTCTCAGGAATATGCGGGGAGAGCTGCTGTGCAAGTAACTAAATGAAATGATGCTCCTGAAGTTCAGGCCCTGACAAATCCACCCTTCTCTCCAGTCACAGAAACCACAGTAGCTGCCATGGTGTCTGCAGAAGCCACCACATCTGATCCTGGGGGTCACCATGTTACCAAGATGCCTTCAGGAGTCTTTCCTTCAACCATGACGGCTCACATGCCTCTTTGAGCTGTCATGTCAGGCTCTCCAGATGTCTCCCCCACCTTGTCGATGTCAATCTAGTCTAGAGAGAAGTGTCTCCTATACTCATGACAGGCAACCAGGACAGGCAGGCTCAGTGAACCTGTACAGAAGAACTCTGTGGGTAAGCAGAGAGGCCTTACAGTTAGTAAACAGAATGCACTATGCATGTGTCACCTGACCTTCTGTGGCTATCTAAGCCTTTAAGCCCTGCCCCAACCCAACCCACCACCGAGCCCAGCACTGCCAAGCACTGCCATGTATACTACAGCACAAGCCCCATTAAAGCCTCATTGGGCAATCTATGCTTTTCTCTCCAATAGAGCAGGCTGAGCTAGTTGTACCAAGAATGGATGACGCCGGGCGGTGGTGGCGCACGCCTTTAATACCAGCACTCGGGAGGCAGAGGCAGGCGGATCTCTGTGAGTTCGAGTCCAGCCTGGGCTACAGAGTGGTTTCTAGGAAAGGTGCGAAGCTACACAGAGAAACCCTGTCTCGAAAAAACAAAACAAAACAAAACAAACAAACAAACAAACAAAAGAATGGATGACATCAGAGGCTGCTAGCTTGAGTCGCCAAAAAGCTCCTAAGAGCAGCTTGGAAGCAAAAACTACAGAAGGTAAATGATTACAGAGAGCAAAGGACTCCAAAAAAACCTGCAGCAAGCAACTGGCCCTAGCCACTGGATGAGTCCCAGAGGGCATCTGGGAACTACTGGCTCTGACTGCTGAGTGGCCGTCCTGAGTGGCTGGGAGCTGAGCTACACTCAGAGCGGTAAGAGGAAGTGCTGAACTCTGCCTGTTCATGAGTTCTGTGTAAGCTGAGTAGAGCCCTCAGCCCAGCCTTGACAAGATGACTCCAGCACCCATCACTTCGTCGACTCATCTGTGAAGCAAGGGTGAGCATCAGGAAGGCCATGGTAGCGATGAAGAAATCGAGGCTTCTGAAACTGAAGGCATGGCCCAGAGGGGCACTCCCTTGCATGCCATCTCTTTGAAATCAACCCCTCCCCCACCTGCGGTGAGGCTTCAGAGGACAGTTCTCCTGTTTTTATTAGGGGCACCGGTGGCTTTGTTAAAATTCACACTTGGGAAACACTCTTCACATATACACAGACGCTACTTAAAGGGAAATGGAATCTGTCTGGTTTTGATTCAATTACACCCAACTTGTTAGCATTGTTATATTTATAAGCACCAGCCAGCATCCTGTCACCCCCAAGGAACTCTGTTTTAAGTCTAGAGTGCTTTTTCTTTCTTTCTTTTCTTTCTTTCTCTTTAATTTGCTGAAAGGAAACTGAACTTTAGCACTAGTTTGAGTTTAGATTTATTCTTAGTACATGACTAACTTCCAATGAAATTGGTAAAAAAAAAATAGACTTTGCCAGTCCTGTTTTTAAAATTTCAGCTCAATTTAATTTAACCTTGAGAAAAGAAAAGAAACAAAAACTTTAACGTTTACAAGCCAAGAGAACGTTTGCATGCTCTGGTGCTGTTTCACTGGGTTGTGGAATTGTCGCCTTGTCAAAATTCTGGTTAGCCACTTGAATGAAAAGCGAAGACATTTACTACAAATTTGCATGGCAGTGCCTCTCTGTTGACCCAATCTTCATTTGATTTGGTAGAGGATTTTGGTGGAAATTGCTAAGAAGTTTCATTCACAAAGACAGACTTGGGAAATGACATATAATTATCCAAACCTATACTCAACATGAGAGAAAGCAGAAAGGAGTTGAACGCTCATCTTACTTTAGAGGGCTTCCAGAGTTTTCTACTGAGGAGACGAGGCCTTATTCACTGATATATCATCTTACCCACCAACCCCCCAAAGTAAACAGCGCCACAAGACAATGCAGTTTACTTTCCATTGTGTAGTAATAGGCTTCGTCTGCTATTTCGAAGCTAACAATCGCTCATTGTCTGTGCTGCAGCAAGGTTTAGAAATCAAATTTTCTCACTGGTTCCTGGGAGGAAAGAAACCCTTAAAGCAAAAGAGGAAGTCGTTCCCACATGTGGAGCAGCCGTTCCACTCACTAAGGTTTTGTATTTATTTGTGTTACTGGGAGATGAGCTTACAGCGGCATAGATCTGTGTGTCCATCTCAGACGAGGGAGGCAGTCTCCACTCAAATTTGTGTTGGAAACATATGCAGTTCAGGTGCACTTTCTGGGCACGTTGGTAGATTTGGGCAGGTTTGAATTAAGTACTCACTTGCAAAGAAGAAGCATGTCTTTTCTTCAATTGCACAGAAGGAATTAGACCTTCCCATCTCCCAGCTACCTACCTGACTACTGTCTGGAAGGCAGTGGGTGAATAGCAAACTGCTGGGTTACTTATGTGTGTGTGTGTGCATGTGTGAGTGTACACACATGCCTGGAGTGTGCCCAGTTGAATTGCATATTTGTGCACATAAATATGGAGGCCAGATCTTTTTTTTAAAAGCCATCATTTCTCAGGAACCAACTACCTTGTTCTTTTGAGACAGGGTCTCTCTGTGGGACTGGAGGCACACTGATTAGCTAAGCAAACAGAGATCTGCCTAAGATTACAAACATCTGCCACTACACCAAGCTTTTAAAAAAAAAACTGGATGGGTTCTGGGAATGAACTCAGGTTCTCATGCTTCCATGTCAAGGATTTTGAGTTATCTGCTCAGCCCAAGAACTGCTAATTTGTATCTCTGGTTTGACAGCTTTTTGAGCCAAGTAAGGGAGACTGGTACAAATCAGTCTTGTGGGTATCTATATCCATGTTTTCATATAGCCAAAAGAGCCGCAGAACATGTGGATGAAGGTGATAAACATTCTTTGTAATGATCCCTTGTTTATTTTCAGTAGGTCAGTGGCACCCAGAGAGAGAGCCTGCCTACTCAAAGCAAATTATATAAAAACGATGGGAATGGAAATTCCCCAAGTACTAACAGAAGTGAAGTCTGGGAGGGGTGGAATCATATTTATGCTTTATTTGTTTTCTTTCTTTTTCTGAAGTTTTATACAACAAGCTTGTGTATATTTTAAGTTTTTGTTTACAATGAAAGATGAGTATGTTGTTTTAAAAAAATTCAACCTATAAAGAAGTATATTGAATAAAATGTGAGAGTTCTTTCCATGCATCCCTTAACCTACAGACAGTTTTGTATATAAACCTCCACATTCTGGCACAGATGTCTAACTGAACTCCATAGAGGACCTAGAAAAGATGTCTTCCTCTAGTTTTCTCTATAAACATGCTATGCAGATTCACTCTGACTTCCTTGGCCACTCATATATTAACTCTCCCAGTTCCCTCACATCCCAAACTGTCTGCAATTCTTCTAGCTCTCTGCGCATACAGCAGGCTCTGGCAATCTGAGATCATCCTCCAATAGAAGATTCAGGTCCCAGCAAAGAAAGAGAAGGCTTTGTCCCAGATCAGGTGTATGAATATGAGCAAGAGATCATAAACACAGGAGTGGCTTACTGATAGCATCTCTTCGGGCGGGGCCTCTTAAGATCTTGGCTGGCTCCCTCTCATGAGACCCAAGGGGATAGATAGCTGGTGCATGGCTGCTGTCACTGTTAGAGGAAGTGCAGCCAGTCTGAGATGGCTCCATCCATGTGAGCTACCACCATCTGTGACTTAGAGGAGCCTCCTGACAGCAGACAGACTTGAATTAGAGTGTGTACCTGTATGAACTCCAGCATCCCAAGAGATTGCCTTGAAATTGCCCATATTTAGATGAAGCTAACATTACTATACTCATTCAGTGAGTGAGGCTGATAGTTGCAGTCGATGCCTGTGTTCCAAGTCCAATTTAGATTGTTTTGGAAGAGTAGGCATTGTCAATTTCGTTATTCTATATATTTTGGGGCCATAGACAAAGCTGAAAAAGAATATTATTGGGCTATCTTGTTATAAATCTCAAAACACCATATGATTTCCATAAGTTGAACCATGTTAATGTTCTGAAAATGGTCTCAATTATCAATGACTCTGTGATCTTTTTGTGTTAGAGGATGGTGAGCTGCCTCATTTTTTTTTAATGGCACTATATTACACCAATCAGCAAATTAAATAATAGTGAATTTAATTGCTTCCCCATTGACAAAGTTCTTATAATCACTGCTTATATGAATTTTTTGTAGTCACATTTTTGGAGTGAAGCCAAAGATGTAGACGAGACAAACGTTGCTAGAGACTGCCAAAGCACCTCTAGGGGGAATCTATTAATCTTCACCATCTCCAGCAACACACGAGAATGCCCACTTCCCCACACCCGCACTCAACATGTGCTTGTTCTTTGTCTTTGCCAGCTGTGCCAGAAGTGAGCTCACTGCTATTTCGTTCTGTATTGTCCTATTACTAATGAGGTGAGACATCATTCCTCACATTGGTACATTTGTGCCTGTGCTCTGTGAATTGCCTGATCATATATCCTACATGCAGCTTGGGGATTCTGAGGACCTTAGAGTTTTAAATAAGGGGAAGACAGCAAAGTCCTATAGAAAAGGTGAATTACAGCCACTTCATGAGAACTTGGCTCCCCTCTACCAAGACAAGACACTGGAGGTTTCATCGCTTAGATCCTATCACTATTTCTTCCAAAACTCCACAAGCCTGAATCTGAAATGGGCTGTCTTCCCACACTGAACACATATTAGTAAGATTCCAACCCATTCTTTGTATGTGACTGACAGCATGCTCAAACAGCCAAGATATGAAGCCCAAGTGACTTCATCCACGCCTCCTGCACCCTTGGCCTTATTTTTGTACATATTAAAAATCATTAGAGCCATATTGGGTTTAGAAGAAGAACCAAAGCCTGCTATGGAATATCTACCAGTCACGGCAACATGTCTTTAGACGGGTTAGGTATTCAGTGAAAATATTCCACTTACAGGGTAGGAGAGACATTTGCCAAATAGCCCCAAGGTAACGCATGGAAGAATGGGCAGATGGTTTGAGGCATATCAGGAATAAGATTTGCAAAATAAGATTAAGGTTCTGCTGGAAAGCAACTGTAGTCATTGTAAACAGATGGAATACGCCCGCCTTTTGCCACGGGGCAGAGGGGGAAAGGAGCCTGCATCGCCACCTGTGAATTAAAGTTGGCTCACCTAGACACATGGCCTCCAGAGTTTATACAGACCGTGTCCTCTTGTGTGGACTGCACGATGCCTTCCAGGTATGCTGAAACAGCGAGACTACATTCAAATTCTCGACAACCGGGTGGCGTTGGCTCTGCTTTGGCTATGTTTGGCAAGTTCATCCGCACCCTGCCTATGTGAACGTAACTACTTCAGGATTTGAGCTGTCCATTGGAAAGACCTAGCCTGCTTATTCTAGGACATGTATTTGGGATTACAGGAATCAGATTCTCAGCAGAGGAAACAATGAACTATCTCCCTCATATGATTCATCTATATGATCAGTGAGCCAAACCCCAGGCTTTGAAGGTACAAGGAATAAGTCTGTTTCCGCCGTAGGTTTTAAAATCTCAACTCTCTCTCTTAAAATCCAACTAAGATTTAGAAAGAATGCTCCTTCTGGGGGACATTTTGGCATTTCCCAGGAGAAGTGGCGATGTGGATCTGATGCTAATGACACGAGACAAAGGTACTCACCAAAATAGACAGGGACACTCAAGGTGGCAATGGAGTTGAGTTCATTTCTCTGCTCCTGACTGAGGATGTGATGTGACTGTGTGCCTTGTGACTTGGACTGTCACCTGGAACTGTGAGCTAAAACAAATCCCTTTTCCCTGTAAATTACTTTTTCAGGATATTTTATATTAAGGTAAAGATATAAAAATAGAAATTGAACCCTGTTCCAGGGTGGGACTGTTCCCTTGGTCTTGGTGCTGTGGGATGGTCTGTATGTCAAATGTGTTGCTGATTGGTCAATAAATAAATCACTGATTGGCCAGTGGCCAGGCAGGAAGTATAGGCAGGACTAACAGAGAGGAGAATTGAGAGAACAGGAAGCTGGGGAGAGAGACACTGCCAGCCGCCACCATGACAAGCCGCATGTGAAGATCCCGGTAAGCCACGAGCCATGTGGCAAGGTATAGATTTATAGAAATGGATTCATTTAAGCTGTAAGAACAGTTAGCAAGAAGCCTTCCACGGCCATACAGTTTGTAACCAACATAAGTCTCTGTGCTTACTTGGTTGGGTCTGAGCAGCTGTGGGACTGGCGGGTGACAAAGATTTGTCCTGACTGTGGGCAAGGCAGGAAAACTCTAGCTACAATGCCCTATCTGGGATAAGCAAGTTTCTGCTCACACCATCTCCAGAAAAAAGTTACACAACAATGACTCACGGCTTTTCGACGTGGGGATTCTGTACCAGTCATCTCGAAATGTTGTCCTAAAACCAGCTGTGTGCCTGTCACATTTGACAGTCACTTAAGGTCACTGAGACTTTGAAGAATTCACCCTATCAGTAAAGTGTGGGTTTTGGATGAGAATTAGAACAATGTAAGGTTACTTACGTATGTTTGAAATACACTCTTCCATTTCAGAGATTTACCTTTTGATTTGCACTTTTCTCCACCATTTTATTATGAAAGTTGTCAAAAATACAGACCATTGGAAGAATTACGGTCAACAAGTAACATTTTGATGTGTTTGCTTTCTCATAAATCTATACAACTCAAGTTTACTCTTACATTAGCCCATTTCTCCAACATACTAAGTCACAGGCATCAATCAATACACATCACTGTTAAACACTTCAGCATGCAAACTGCAAACCAGGGTTCAATAATTGTTCATTGTTCCTTTTTTAAATTTAAATTTACATTTAAAATATATTCAAGTCTAACTGTGCCATATCATGGGTTTCCGGTGTCTCTCTGCAGCTCTTGCTACAGACAGACTATCAACCGTGTAACCAGACGTAAAGGAGAAAACACAATGTGATGTACCGGCTTACAGTGTTGCTTTCAGGAAATGTGAATGGTTTTTCATCTGACTTTTATGAGTTAATAAACCCTGTCTGACATGAGAAGTCAATAAAGATTACAATGTGGATCAGAAATGGCCCCCTCTTTTTTTCTAATCTTCTGAATAAGTTTAAGTGGTGGCTTCCCTGAAACAACAACGAAGAAAACAGCTCCTATGCTGTCAAACAGCCTACTGTGAATCAGGTTTTCTCAGTATTATGTAACTGTGCTGTAAAGCTTAGCAATAAACAGAGCATCACGGGAGACCCCCGTTGGACCATAACCGTAAGTGCTGGTTTCCAATGTTTCTGAGTATAAGGAAAGCCTCATTGCCTATGTCCATTGACCAGTAGGTAACCAGGAAGAGTGCAAACTTGTAAAATGGTATTTGTCATCAGTTCTTGTCTATTTAGATAGAAGAAAACTTCACTTGAAAAAGTAATCCCACGGTTGAAATGAAAGCTTTAAGACATGAATCTAACCCATCTCCCTTAGCTCAGAAATGAGAAACGTGAGGCAGAAGAACTCCTGCTTCTTTTTGTTCCAGGCCCAGGCCGCTGCACTCTGGGAGCCCCGAGCTCCTTGTGTGTTCCACACCATGCTGGGTTTCATAGAGTTTAGTAAAGTCAGATGCCCCCCTCCCCTGCCCCGCCCCGCTCCTCACTCCAGCCAAAAAGCCCCAGAGGTTATAATTGTGACAGAGAGAAAGGTATTAAAGTAGGGGAGGCAGAGATGGTGTAGGTTCTCGATGTCCACACTGCAGATGTGCCCTTGGAACCAGAAAGGGGATGGAACAGCTGGTCGCGGGGAGGGGGGGAGGAGGAAAAAGACTCTTGACAGCTCTGCCAGGATGCACTTCATGTACAAAGACTTGGCAAGTCATTTCTATGGAGCTTGTCCTACGGCGCCCTTGGGAGCTGTTACAGTTAATTGTTTAATTTACCGTGGGAAAATCCTACACCTTCCACATTTCCGTCAACCTGGTTTCCAGACCTTAGGATTTTACCTTCTCATTGGACAAATGCCAACTCTAAATAAAGCCAAACCTCTTGCTAATCTAGACCGCACCAGGGATTTGTCCCCTTTAAACTGAGAATGGGAATTATGGAAGTGGAGACAAGATAAGTGCAAGGCAGGGTTTCCTTTAACAAGATAATTGTGCTGCAGGGGTGGTGAGATGTGACACCGCGACCAAGGTTGGGTCAAGTGCAGGAGGTGGAGGACAGCAGCTGGATCTGGTTAACTTGGCCCTTGCATCCCACAGCAAGATGTCCTCCTCCTAAAGTGATAAGTATTAGCCACATTACACAGATTATTTCATTTTCTAAGATCTTGGTTTTTGGCATTGTTCAGATTTGGTTCCCTAATACTGGAAGCTCTGGGCCTCCTGGTTCACTGCTTTGAAAATATAAAACATATGACAGGGAAATTCCAGTGAATGTAATAAGAAATTATGCTTATTCAAAACTACCAGTCAATTCAAGTGCACTACAATATGTGTTTGGTACCACATGTCCAAAACCCGTAAAATGTAGGTGTTGTTTACTCAAACAGTTTGCTGGGCTTGCAGGCAAGGCATGAAAAAATGTCTACGTTCACTCTTTCTGTAACTGTACACGCCCTTTTTTCTAACCTGGAACTAGCTATTACGGGGCCCGGAGAAAGCTCTTATATAATCCGCTTGCTGGAAGGACTTGAAGCTGACTTTTTCATACCATTGCTATGCAGCCCCAAGAAGTCTCACTGGGACAGTTCATGAGACACATGTTCCTGAACAGTTTACTCATTCTCAAAAATAATGCTGCTCTCCTGAACCCTGACTTTGTTCATCAGAAAGCTAGATCATGCCATGTAAATTGGTGTCTGCCCCTAAAAAGCGACCCTGCTCACACTCCAATCATATGTCCAGGTTCCAAGATGGACCATATTGTTGTGTTCTGGGTTTCTGTTGCTTCTTTTCTTTTTCTTTTTCTTTTTCCCTTCATTGTCTCCTAGCAATGTTTCTGAGCAATATTCATACAAGCCCAGCAGAGGCACATGAATAACTGGGGTAGTTATTTCTTTTGTAGAGGACGAAAAAGTTCTGAGAGAGAAAAGAACTTACCACCTTTTCTCCAATGATCAATGGAAGTTTCATAAAGAACTAAGCTGTGCACAAAATTACAGTGTTTTAATTTAGAGCAAAATGAATCTTTAATTCTATAAAAGAAAATGAACATTGATGTCACACCTCAGTGGCTCGATGCCGCAGAGACATCTCAGAAGCCTTGTAACTGAATACCAGGTACTTCAAGACTGGAGGAGGCGTCCATGTCAAGTCATAGCTCAACCTGTTTTCACCGGAAGTTCTTTGCTGTTTGCCAGTTTATAGCAGCCTCCTGGAGATACTAGCTAGTGTCCAGTGAATTCTCCTGTGCATGCAGCTGAAAGGAAGTGAGCAAGCTAAAGACATCAGAATTCAATATAGATCCTTTAGAGTCCTGGGATGTGCCTGGGTCCCTAGAGTCTGCCTTGAGCTGACAAACCAAATTAACCACCTTCCGGGAAGCAGCAGGTGACCAAGTCCATTTAGCTAGTCAACATTTTCTTGTCATCTTTGATGGATGAGCTATTCATGGAATTCCTCTTCTCTCTGAGATGGCCCTTACTCAGATTCCTATTAAGCATCATGTATGCAGCCCACATGAAGAGAACGGGGCTCTTGATGCAGCAGGATAATGCCTCCTGAAATTGATTATATTGGTGGTCCAGCTTTCAATGCGAGCTGAGCTTAGGATATCGATCTGTTCACAAAGTGTTTCCTTTAATCACTTAACTGGCCATCTTTGAAGATCTTTGAGCTGGCTTCCTGCCCCAGGCTAAACATTAGAACTGAATCACAGATCCATTCCTAAGATGATTTGAGCCAGAGGCATGGTAGAAGTCCTTAGCTGGATGCCCTGCAGATGGTGGAATTGCTATGCAAATAAGGTTTATAAGGAGAGCGGGGAGCATAACTGGTCTAGGAGTTCAGACCAAATCTTTGGAAATAGGACTCCTGGGTCTGTGGATTTGTGAGGGAAAGTGAGTGAGACAAGACAGAAAGGGTACAGACCCAGCCAGGCAGCCAGCGGGTGAGAAGCCTCTTTCCAAAATGCTCAAGAGGACCCTGCTAACAGGTGCTCTATAACTAACAGCCAGCTCTGTCAACGAGGAATCAAGCATCTTCACAGACAAGGAGAAATCCAGGAAGTCCCAGCTTACTGTGGTGCCCCACTGTGCGGGTCCAGGTATCTCACACAAGACTGGTCTCTGCCAATTTGGTTCAAGGCAGCTCCTGAAGATCACATGACCCAGAGTTCACCTGCATCTTTGTTAATCAGATCCAACTACTAAGAGGACACTGGCCAGTTACTGTGGGATGTATGGCTACAATCCAGTGATGAAGGTGGGCCTCCGAGCCCAGTCGTCAACCAGGGTTCATGTAGACTTTCTGTTGCAATGAACTTTTATCTATTGAACATGGCTACAACATAGAAAATGCTCTTGAATTCTCAGGGTTGCTCTCTCTCTCTCATTCTGTATATATGTATGTATATGGTGTGTGTGTGTGTGTGTGTGTGTGTGTGTGTGTGTGTGTGTGTCTCAGGACAGAGCAATGTGAAGAAAAGCTCAAGTTCCACAGCCAGAAAGACCTCAGTTTGAATCTTGGCTTTCCAGCTCCTTGTTCTTTGACCTTGAACAGGTTGTTTCTCTGTTTGAAACATCACGTTTTCCATCTATAAAAGGAGTCAACACCATGCATGTCTGGTGATTACTGTACTTGAAAATCAGGTTAGATGGTGCTGCAAAAACCCACGTACAACACAGTGCCTTAAACACAGTAAGAGCTCAGTGTGCTGGGACTAATAGTGTCTTCGTTGCAGAGTTTTCTCAGTATCTAAGTTACATGCGCAAGCATGTGTGAGCACACACACACACACACACACATATGCACATAAACACATGCAAATACACACACACATTCACACACACACACACACACACACACACACACACGAACAGATTTCTTGTGTCCTATTACTTCTAGTTTCTTCAAAATTGAAGTTCCTACTTAAGAGCAATGTGGACTTATTTTATTGCTGAAAGGTACAAAATCTTAAAAATACTTAGCCAGGGCTCTGGATGTATGGTTGGCCACTTCCTCAGGTTTAAAGATGGGTTCAAAGTTGAAGAATGGGGCAGTATAGCTGAGTGGGAAGTTCAAGCGACAACACCATATTCAGGCATTTCTTGAAATTCTGTCTTCCTCAATAGAATCTTCCTTACATAAAAAGGATATCTAGTGGAAGAGCCATTTCCTAGATGCAGACACTCAGACTGAATTATGAGGCTACCTCACCAGTGAGGGGAAGGGTGGGGATGGAAGCTGAAGCCCCCATTGACCATATAGAAACATCCATACTTATTGTGATTTAACTGTGTAACAGCAAACCTGAATACATCTATGTCTAATCTTCCTCAGTTTCATGAATGGGATGATTATTTTTCCTCTCTGAAAGTATGACCATCAAGCAGCAGCCTTTCAAATTGTGTATATTGTGCACACACATATAGGAGCACAAGGGTACGTGTGTGTGTGTGTGTGTGTGTGTGTGTGTGTGTGTGTGTGTGAAGGCCAAAGGATACCTTCAGGTAGCATCATCAGAAAAACTGTCCATCTCCTCTAATCAGGGTTTCTCATTGGCCTGCAGTTCACCAATTAGGCCACACTGGCTGGCCATTGAGCCCAAGGATACTCCTGTCTCCACCTCCCCACCATGAGGAATGCAAGCATGTTCCACTGTGCTCAGTGTTTTATGTGGGTACCAGGGCTGAATCACAGGTCTTCATGTTTGTGAGGCGAGTACTTTACTCACTGAGCATCTCTCCAAGCCCAGAACGGGGCTTTTCTCAGAGCCTGTCATCATCACGGTGTTGAAGTCAAGGAGACAAGAAAGAAGAACAAGGTTGCAGGATCATGTGGGGAGAACAGGATTTTCAGACATTTTCCTCAACCCCCAGAGCAATATATATGACTATTATACCTATGAAAGCAGACATCCATATCCACCACAGAAATACATCATGCCCCATTCTTGGCAGGCACCCAACTAGCCCCAGCTGCAGGTTTAAGCAAAACCTCCTAGCAGCCACTTGTGGTGGCCGTGAAATCCGATCAGAGGAGAATCATATTCCTCATACCTGTTCAACTTTGAAACCAAAGTCACAGCAACAAACGACTGTATTCCCAGGCTGCCGATGCACCGAGTCCGGTGACGGCAGAGCTGGCGTGGATTTGTAAACCGGTGTCAACCGAAGTTAAAGTGGGGACTTTCAGAGCCTATGCTTCCTAGAAACCAGGAAGGGACTGTAACCACATGCCAACCTCTCTCAGGTTGGTGAAGATACTCTACAGCAGAAAGCAAAGCAGCGTGGGCCAAGCTCTGAGACTTCTGAAACGGCCAGGCGAGCACAGAAAATTCAGCCCAGCTCAAGGACAGCCAGAATTTCCACAAAGCTGAAACTCTCTCCTCCTTCTCCTCCAGTCTCTGTAGAATTTCTGTTCAATCCAAGCCATGTTATTTAGGCATAAGTATAAGCTGAGATGTCAGCCATGGTGAAGGGAAGACTCAAGAGAAAGGTAAGGCAAAATTCTTGCCTTCTAGAGCTTAACACACACACACAAAACACACACACACACACACACACACACACCAGAATACACAGAGACACACAGATACCCACACCACAAATAACACAAACACAGAGAAAAACACAACATGAGAATACACATAAACACACACACAGAGAAACACACACATGCACACATGGTCACACACACACACACACACACACACACACACACACACAATACAGGTATGCACACACACCTAAAATGGATTAGAGAAATCTCCATCGATAATGAGGACTGAAACTAGGTCTTCATATTCATTTGTTCATTCATGAATGTTTCCCATTCATTCATTCATTCACTTAGTCCTCCAGTAGTCACAGCCTGTGTGCTACCATTTCCCAGATATCCAAGGTATGGTCATGAGCAAACCAGGACACAGGACCTGAAGCCATGGAGCTGTCACCTGGATTTCACCTAGTTTCTTCATAGAGCCCATGGTGACGTTTATTGTCTCTTTGCTTTCACCTTTTATACACTCTAGCCAGTCATGGGTTGTCATTCCTCATGGCGTTCCCAATAATCACACCCAGGGCCTCCACTTTTGCAGGACGACCAGGGATCAGACCCTGTTCACAACTTACATGTGTGCTATCCTTTCATTCTTGAGTCAGTCTTACAAAGAATGGTTCTACAAAGCTGACACTCCCTTTGAGCTTAGAGATTATGCCCAGAGAGGTGAAAATTTTACTCACATCACACAACTTGAAAGGCTTCCAATACAGGTGTCACTAGTCTATGCCGGGTTCCCGGAAGACCTAATTGTGTTGCTCCAGGGCTTTAAGAAAAATTTCATTAGAATAAAGAGGTAATCTGTTGTGGGTAGGTTTAAAGTTTTTATGCCTTCCTTTTGTAGCTATCAAAAGCAGTTAATCTTGTCAAGTGAATCAACCTTATTTCTCATTGGCCAACAAATGAACAACAGGGTTTTTTTTTTTCTTTTAAGAGCTAGAAAATTTTTAAATAAATATTAAAACCTAACTCTATATGATTTTTAAATGAAATGTCTTCCTCTAAAGGCTGATCCAAACAACGAGAACAGTTGCTCCAAAATACTTCTCCCCCACTACCTCTACCCCCCATCCCACTAAATACGCAACCTCAAGGCCACCATCAGCACACTTGGCAGGAGGTTCCCATGAGCCCCGAAACTCTGCTGCTCAACCCAATCCTCCCTAAGGTGGCCTGGCAGGGGAGGGGAGACCCACCATGATACCCTGACATTTTTCCATGGCTTCTTTGAAGGAACAGCTGGGCCATAATAGAAGGTTACTCGGGGATACCCACAGGTTTGACAGGACCCCATAATTTTAAACAGGGTGGACACTAAATCCATCCAACTCCGGAATGTTACTGCTCTCACAGGAACCTGGGCGAAGGTTCTGGTGCTGGCCTATAAATCTCTCTGGCCTAAAATACCCAAAATTAGTTTCTGTGCTGTGGGAACATAAAAATGATATGGCTTTTTTCTTTGACATGTCAGTTAATAAAGAGTGGGAGGGGGAGCCCGGATGCTGACTGCCGTGTCTCAGAAGGGTTTACCCCTTAAAAATGGGAAGCGCTTTAATTACCTGTTGGTTTTGTTATATGTGTATGTTATATGTTTTAGGGGTAAAGGGGTCTTATGGACACTCAGGAAATTATATCATTAATTATGCCTGTCAGGATGTTATGTAGCCCAAAGTAATTGAAAATTCTTAGGGTTGATTCTCCTGTTTGTTTTGCTTCCTGTTTTCCAACTGTTTTTAAAAGATTGTTCCTAGGTTTCCAGAGACTCTAAGCATTTGGTTAATGAAGAGAGTAAATTATTTTTGTCGGGAATAATTCAACAAAGCAACTGCAGAGGCGCTCTCTCTCTCTAGTTGACTTTGAATCTTGTTAATTGATGGCTTGCTTAAAGGAGAATTTACTTTCCCAGAGTGTGTGTGTTCCTTAACCTAATATTAATGTCAATTTGAATTCCTGAGCCATGGGGGAAGAGAGGGTGATATGGGAGGGAACTGGGATTTGGGATGCAGATTGGCATTACTCACTTACACCGAGAGACAGGATTATACATCTGGAGTGCCATCCCCTGATGCTGAAACCCCTGGCTATTCAGATAATAGAGTTCAGCCAGCTCTAGGCTACATCAACCAGCAGGTAAACCTCATGGGTGAATAAAGAAAATGGCATTCTGGTTTTGGGCCATATTCTATCTGATTGTTCCAGATCCCATGTCTCTTTTACCTCTTTGGGTGGGAGAATCATTCTCACATCTTTGGAAGATAAACTCTACAATAAGCACCTCTACTATGCGTCCAACTAGATAGAACTGGCTTTCAGGAAACCCCAAGAGAAGCAGCCACTTAAAGGATACAGAAAAGAGATAGGGTTCTGACTGGCTGGGAAAAGAGAAAAAATATAGACATTTAATCCAGTGAGATATTCCTAAAGGCTCAGCAGGGCTATTGCCTCCTCATTGCTCAGGTTGCCATCTATGGTCACTGCCACGCTTATTCCAGGACAAAAGATCCAGAAGCATTCCCATATGGAAGGGGAAAGAGCCTTTAGAACAGTAGTGGCTTCAAAGAATGGAAGAGATTCTGACCAACACTGCAGGTGGGAATGTAAATTAATGCAAACTTCCTGGAAACCTACTTGGCATAATGTTAAGAAATGAATAAAAATGTTCACACAATCTAAATCAGTAACTTACCTTAAGGAAATAATCAGAGATGGGGATATAGATTTATGTTCAGGAATGTTTATTACTACATTATCACACACACACACACACACACACACACACACACACACACATACATACATGCTTCAGGAACAAACTAGATATAGACAACAGAAGATTGGCTAAATAGATTCTAATATATATACCATGGAATTTGAAAGGGTTGTTAAAAGTCATGTTTTGGAAAATAGTTAATGGCATAGGAAAAATATCCATGTTGCTTGACCAAACTGGGGGACTGTGGTTGTTTTTATTTTCTTTTGTATAATTATCTGTGTTTTCCAAATTTTGATAATGAGCAAGAATTACTTATAAGCACAGAAAAAGATATCATTGAAGAACAAAAAGAAAGAATATTGTTCCCAAGCTTCAGTCCAACAATGATTTGAGCTTCATGTTCTTCTCCAGGAGGAACGCGGGATGCTCTGGTGTTTGGAAGATGTGCACTGGAGATCTACACGGAAGCTGACATTGATGTGATGTCCTAGTTCCTTTTCTCTGCAGTCTCCCCAAGAGGAACCCGGGGGAGCATCCTATGGATGCTACTGATGGGTAGCCTCAGATGAACAGTCCAAAACTGGTGTGGAGATGGGTGCCTTGATAGCAAATGTCAAGAGGATGCTTCATTTCTTAAGGTCTTTAAGGGCTGCCTAGCAAGGTCACATCCCATTGACGGTGGCCTTAGTCTGAAAGGCAGAACACTAGTTATTAAACAGAGCCAACTGCCCCTCAGCACTGGCCGCCAGTGTAATTGGTGTCTCGCTTTCCCATGCCCTTGTTCCAGGAAATGATCTGGTTGTGTTTGGAGTTTCTGTAAAAGGCAGTCACCCTGCTAGAGAAGGTCCATGTCCACTTCCCCCTTACTAAAGTCAGTATGTATTTATCACAAGATAATTCTCCCCCTTCTACCCTCTGGGTTTACACTAGGCCATGTCAGTCACATCACAGGGGGCATGTGGAAGAAGATAAAACTTCCTAAACATGAGAAAAGTTCTGTTGTTAGGCAAATCCCAGGCCCACTTTGCCAGACATTTTTCTCTGAAATTTTCAAGGCCACGTGTTCGAATGGGAAATTTAATACACATGTTTCTGATTCATATGTACACTCAATGCATCAAAATATCATCTCTTTGAAGTCCAAATGGCCTTTTTATAGACTTCTTCCCTAGGAATGGAAACTTGTGCTTAGCCAAGAACTAACAAATTCGAACCCTCCAAAGTCAGAGTTCCTTTCAAGGTTCCCAACTTCAGGAGATTGAACTAGACTTTGAAACAAACCCTCCACTCCCCCAGTTACCACAACATGATCATAAATTTCAAGGCGCTTCACCGTACTGTGCCTTCTCGGTCTTATTCCCATGCATTCATGAAGTCTCCCAATAGAAGCCAAGTGCTGAAGAGTTGTTGTCCAGGGAATTACCACAACAATGTGGTGAGAAAGAATGACCAGAAGAAGGGAGTCCCCTCCTCTCAGGAACCTGAGAAGAAAATCAAGTGATTGGCCAGATGTGAGAGTGTGGAGACAGAGCCAACTCCAGACCCAGGATGGGATTCCAGCTCTCCTCGGAACCCTGACAGTAAAACATCAGAACTTCCGTGAATCTATTCCCAAATGGTACACTGTAGACGGGGCTCCAGACCTCCTCTCAATAGATACAATTCTAAGTCCATGTCACCTCTTCAAATCTCCTTTCTGAAGACAATTGGAAACATAAATCAATGCTGTCAAACTGGAAGTTGGGGAAGAGGATTGGGGAAGATAAGAGAACATTATCCATTTCATGCAATGTTTCCATTGTTAAGTCCTGCCCGCCAGCTGGACTCCAGAGCCCTGGGCCAGGGAAGGGAGGGGGTGTCTGAGCTAAGCAGACAGGGTCCTCTCTTTGCCTCTAAACTCTTCTATGAGCTGTGGATCCACCACGATGCTTGGCATTTAATAATCAGCAGTCTTCTATTGACTCAACTGAATGTGTTTATCTAAATAAAATGTAATGGACTACTCTATTTTTCCCTTGGAAAATCCCTTCTTTGTCTTTTCATTCACTTATACTTACAACATTTGACTGGAGACCAGCTAGGAGCACCAGCTCCCCAATGTATCCACCATTAAGCCACATTTAGTGAAAATAAATCAAATCTGTATCTTAAGCAATTGGCCTGCTCTCTGTCATTAATCACTTCAAGTGAGCGGATGAACAGTCATTTGCAAATGGGCATAAAATAACAGGGACTGTGGCTGAAATTTCCCCTAAGCTTGCCTTGTAAAAATAATAACTGAAGATGTTTATCAGTTCAAAGATAAATGCACCTAAAACATACATACTCATGTCCACGTTAGAAAGGGAAAATTGTGGTTCAACATTTATCCTTTTTCAAATGGCTTCCTAAGGAATGCCACCAACCAAAATCATAATGGTCTTCCATGGAACAAGCAAAGTCAACATGGTGTGCAAGTTGATTTTTAGAGAATTGCTTATCAAAGCTTTGTCAACCTCCAGGGCCATAAATAAGATTTCTTCATGATTCAGTTTCCTTGGTGGAATCTACATTTATAAATTGTTAGAAAGCTGACAAAGAGCAAGACCACCAATTCCTGTTCAAATAACGGCATTGCCGTAACAGCCATATGTTTCAGAGAAGCCGGTCACGTGCTACTTCTGTTATCCAGATGGGAAAACTGAAACAGGTGGCCTATTTCATAATGTGCCAGCAAGCCAGATTTAGATCCTGAAGGTCAGCATCTCCTGGCCATGGTTTAAACCTCTGAGTAGCATCACATCCCAAAGTTCTTCCTTCTTCTTCTTCCCAAAGGACTGTGAGAGGCCTTAGGTGTGCATGGTCTGGTTCTGTGGCTTTTCAAAAACTGTCCAGCAGGCACTCCTCCCCATTCATTAAAATTCTATGCAAATATCCAGGGTGTCAAATTTATGATCCCAGGGATGATCTGGCTGAAGGTCAAGAGTCAGAGGACGGAAACTCCTTTTTCCATTTTATCCTGAATGGACTCAGACTGGCCAGAACACCTCAAAGTAGAGGTTGAAAACCTGTGAAATAGTTTATTCCTCAAAAAATACCCAGAGTTGGACAGTTTGTCTTGGGTCTTAGCTAATGAGAGAATCGGGCCTAAAGCTGGCTGTCTTCATTTTGTTGACGGCTACATCCAGTCCCCCACACCAAACCCCATTAGTAGAAGATTGTTTTCTGAATCAACAAACCCATCACTGCCACTCTGCAGACACCAGAGTCAAAGTAAAATGATTAATGTGTGCAAGAAAGAACTTCTTAGAACAAGAAGAAATCGTAAATAGAAGGTAGTAGAATAGTTTAGATCAAGAATTGGCAAACACTTTCCATAAACAGCCAGATAGTAAATAGTTTATGCTTTGCAAGCCATATGGTCTCTGTCGCAGTATTACAATCCTCACTGCAGCCAGAGACAACATGTAAGCGAACGAGCATGGCTGTGTTCCAATAAAACTTTATTCATGGAGTCTGAAATGTGAATTTCATATAATTTTCACATGTCACAAAATATTATTCTCTTAATTCCTCCTTCCCAATTTAAAGATGTAATAAGCTGTTAGTATCTCAAAGGCTACAGAAACACAGGCAGATGTCTAGATTTGGCACACAGATGAAGTTTGTCAACCCCAGTGTAAAAGAAAAGTTTGCTCCACAAAACTTAACACAGACGTGAATGGAATATGAAGGTTCTTTGAGAGACATTCTCAGAAGAGCTCAGACAATGTAGTCACTCTCTGGGCATTAGTATTCAAGAGCCAGAGGCTGAGCAAATCTCCACTGGGGCAGCAACTGTGGCTCCTTGCCTCTGGTTGAGAACCTGTAGGATCTGCACTCAGGGAGCTCAGTGAACATATGATGCACACGAAAGCAGAAAGGTCTTCGAGGAACCTGGACTCAAGGCTCCATATATCAGACGCTGACCATCGAAGACTATAGCTCAATTCACACTGCATGAACAGCAATCCTAGAATTCACTCACTTAGTTAAGTCAGAATCATTCATTCATTGGTGTGCCTCCAGGCAGGACATGTCCAACAGAGTACCATCTGCAGAGCTCTGGTGGAACCAGACTGAGGCCCTAACCTGAGACCACAGGTAAGTTGCAGAGAAGGGATTCAAACTCAGGCATGTTTTGGTACTAGACAGCTTGGGGTTTTCCTTTTAAAATTGCCACATTGGGTTCTTCAAAAGGGGATGACTCGTAACATTCATAAAAGAGGGAAAAGAGAAAAGTAAAATCTTTCTATATTCTATTGTTTTTAGAAAAATGAAAGGTTGGTTTACCTCTAAAGTATTTGCATTCAATAGATAGTATTTTAATAGCTTTGTTTTGTTTTTGTCTAAGGAACCTAAAGAGAACAGGCTTTAAGCCCCAAGTCTTGCAAATCATCTGCAGGTAAGTCATTTCACTTTTCCTAACCTCAGTCTTTTCATATATGAAGTAGATATACTAACACTTAACTTTATAGAAAGAAAGAAATACAGTATCACTAAGCTTCGGTCACAGTGTCTAACAAATTCAAGAATGGCCATGACGGTAGGTGGTAATGTGCAACTGACCTTAAAAATGTGATTTCTATCTTTATCACAGAGATATTTGTACATCATGTTCATTGTGACTCTGTTCACAAGAGTTAGGAAGTGTCCATCAACTGATAAGTGAATAATAAAAATGTGATACATATGTACAATGGAATTTTATTCAACTGTAAGGAAAAATGAAATGAAATTTATGGGGGAAAATGGACGGAACTGGAAAATGTCATACTAAATGAGACAACCCAGGCTTAGCAAGATAAACCACATGTCCTCTCTCACATGTGGATCCTAGCTTTGAATTTTTACATTTGTGAGTTTAATTCAGAGTCTGAAGAGGTCAGGAAGAGAGACCAAGAGCATGATAAAATGGGAGGGGAAGAGGCCTTAAGGTGTGTGTGTGCTGGGGGGAGGGGAATACTAGAACACATGTGGTATGAAAGTGGCAGGTGGGGGGCCGGGGGGGGGGGAGGGGGGGTGGCAGAGGTCAATGCTTAACTGGTCAAAGTGCTGAGAACAATTAGCTGTTGAGTACTCAGCCCTAAATGGGACAACAATATCATCTGCAAGGATGAGGAAATATCACAGGAGAAAGGGAGAAAAGAATGTAAGACAAGGAAAATGGAAAGAATATTATGAAATGTTACCTTAGTCATGGCATGGCCATTGTACTCATGAATTCACAACAACTCTAATTACTTGTGCAAATCCTGCACAAGATCAAGCCAGTTAATAATTCCAACATGGCTGGAAGAGGGGTCTATGGGACTCCACCCTTAGCTGCAGAACTCTTGACAATTGACGGCCACTGGTGGAGGTGGAGTCATTTTTCTTTGAAGATGTGGTCACTGGTAGGTTGCCCAGGTGCATGTTAGCAGCACTAATTGGACCCAATGACTTAGAAAAAAAGAAAAAAGAAAGAGGACAGGAAGGTGGGAGGGACATGTGTTAGGGAAGGTAAGATCCTGGGGAGGTGAGAGGGGAAAGTTAGGAGTACCTGTGATCAAGATACATTGTATATGTATAAAATTATCAAAGAAGAGATTTTAAAATATTTTTAAGCATGATTTGTGTAACACTGAATCTCACAAATGTAACTATCTTTGCAGAAATGAATACATTTTAAAGAGATAGTGTGCCTCTCCTATTGGCCATTAGACTCTTGAGCCAATGGTCCCCAGGTATAGGAATTTTCCTGAGAATCTCATACTAGGAAAAAGGAAAGCCTGGAGCCCTGCCATCAGTCAGAAGAGGAACTTTGTCTCCCAGGAGATTTCACACAGCCCTCACAGCTTGTCAGCTTACCTTGCAGGGTAGCCTGGAGCTGAGATGGTGCAAAGCGGGACCACACCTTAACTGGATTGGCTATGCATCCTTCCTGCTGTCTGTTTAAACCTAAACCCCATGCAAGGACCCCAAAGACAGATTTAGGGAGTCATTGGGCCTGTTTATTTGCTCCTCTTCCCAATGTGGCCATACTGAATAGATCTCCTTTCTCTGCTTTTCACTGTTACTTGTCTCTTTAATTGGTTTATTGGGGATGGATGGCCTAGCCTAGCTCCTTAGAGTCACCAGAGCCAAGCTTTGATACTAAAAACAATGGTAACATAAACAAAAGTGGAAAAGTCCACCATGCCAAATGACAATCTTTTAATACAATGGGCTATGTTGGTAGAAGTTAGACTCTGAAGACTAGATTTGGCTGAAAGAATATTTACACAGAATATGTGCACTCTGGATGGCTGGTCAGGGATGATCTATCTGCCAGTAATCAACGTCTTTGGGAAACAGGAAGAACTGTAAACATCACTGTGTGAGAAGCAGGGAGTGAGCTCGTCTGAAGACAAGACTGCACAATTTCAAGATGACGTTTTATTTCATCTAAAAGAAATAATTGCACTTATTAAGGTAGTGTTCCCCAATGGATCCGGATCTTGAACCAAATTTCTATCTGCATAACAATTATAAGCAAGAACTGTTTGACTGGGGAAACCAGAATCTTAAACCTGTTTCCAAACTGTGTCCTAACCCCAACAAAAGGATTTAGGTACTGACACCTTCAACGCCATTGAAATCAAATGTTTATTCTTATGATGACTATGTATATTCATGAGTTCTATTTTTTCTTCTCTTTTTATAGTTATAGATCAAGTGTGTGTGTGTGTGTGTGTGTGTGTGTGTGTGTGTGTGTGTATGTTGTTGTTGTATAGGTTATAGGAAAACAACTAGGGCTAGCCTCGCCTTCCTTAAAATAACAGAACAGGTTATTTTGACTGATATTGATTTGATTGATGGAGTCAATAAAATACATCAAAATCACTCACTCTGATTTACTTCACCCTGGGGGTATTAGCAGGGAAGCAAATTCCCCAAACGAAAGCTACATTGCAACCTTACCCTGGCTCAGGCTTCAGTCCAGGCTAATTCAATAGACACACCTCTCTCCTATCAGAACACTAAAGAGCTATTCATGTTTGAAGATCATTGTAGATACAGCCTCATGAAGGCCCAAAGCCAATCAACCTTTTCTCACCCTCCTATGAGAGGTGCAAGCCAAAGTTCTACCACTTGTGAGAGTGCAGAGGTGGATGTACAAAGCTGATTTACACAGGGTGGGGTGGGGACGCTTTAAAAATGTAGTTCTCTTATTCCTAAGTCTTTCTATTGGACATTATATCCAACATCAAAAAAGACACAGCCCCGCCTATCCTCTGTGTGACTTTTCATGTCGAGCAATCCCAATATTTTGAGAAATAAATACTTCCGTCAATAGACCTGCTGGGAACTGTGGAGTCAAAAAAAAATTTCTATCACCTCTTAAGTTTGTTTAGGTGTTGGCTGTTTTATGGAATTCCTATCATGTGGCATGACATTAACACACGTAAGTAGAGAAATCAACCTTAGGCCTGCAAGAGATGATTGACACAATTAACCTTGAAAAGATAAACATAGGAAAGGAGCACCACACAGAATGGGTGTGACCCGAGTGAAGTCATGTGATTAACTTAGAGAAGACATCCCAGCGAATATGTGGCAGAGCCCAGGTTTAAAGCTAGGATGGTCCTGCCCCCAAGCCCATGCCATTTCTACAGCACCATAACAGTTTTTCAAAGGCAGAGCCATGAATGCCTGCCAATGCTGTCATGCAAGCACAATACCTATAGACAGGATACTGTCTACAAAGAGTCCTAAAGCATGTCATCACAAAAATGGAGGACGGAACACTAAATGTGAATTGTTCCAATAGAAAAACAAGACCAGAAAGTCAAAAGTCCCCTGAAGTCCATGTCAAAGACAGCAATGGATGAGTCCCTGGAGCCTGGGGTCCAACACGGCTCTGTCAAGCGCCACTTTCTATAATCGTTCACAAATTTAACAGCCAACCTCAGCAATAATCTCTATGGCCTCATAAATCCAGGTCCACAAAAATCAAGCAAATTTCACGATGTTCTGTGCCATTCCATATATTGAATTTCATCATCTCGTGAAGGTTGGGTTCTTCCCCAGGAATAATGGAAGCAATTTAACCACCTGCATTAGTGCTTTCAACTTCGAAATCAATTTTATTAGGTACACGCACTAGGCAGTGGCCAAGATTATGCATTTTGAAGACCATTTACTGATGGTTAAAGTGGAATCTACAGCAGGATTCGAGTATGGCCACTATCCCCTCCTAAACCCAGTGAAACATGATCACAACTGGACTCCAGCCTAGATTTGTTCCCCACACAGTGCCTCAGAGAGCACCTGTCAATCATTTGGAGCTGGTACTTGTGCTAAAACCAAGCAGCAAATTCCAACCTACAGTCTTCAGCTAGCAGGACAGGCCACAGAGACTTTGCACAGGACTTCTGTCCCTACCCCTTGTCCCTACCAAAGGTTTTCTGAACACCTGCCAGAAAATGACTTAGGCTCTATAAGGAAGAGAGCTTACCCTCCAACCTCAACACTGCAAACCTGACTTCACACCAGTTTAAAACACTTCATGGCACCTTTCCATTCATCCAGTGCTCTGCGTGTTCCTTTCTGTCCTGAATTCCGTCTTTAGCGCAGCCAACACATGCTGCGGGGACTCACAGCTGTCTCCAGAGAGGAGCCCTGTACTTTTTAAACAGCCTTGCTTTGTGACCTGACCTGCAGGCCGGCTGCATACTTCGGTGTTCTGACAGCTAGTCATGTCTTTTGTCCCAGGCACACGGATACGGCAGGGTAGGGAAAGTTCACACTGAGCGCTCACATTTCAAAATGTAAATAGATGGCTCAGTCCGGAGGCCCAGTGCACTTAAGTTGGGAAGACAAAACCTCCCAAAGAAAAGGAGAGGGATCCAAAGAGGGCTTTTCAGAGACCCCTGCAGGACACAGGGGCTCTGGTAGCCACACCTGGAAGGCCAAATGAGGCAGCTCCACAAGGGACAATGGACCAGATGCCTCATGAGGAGGGGACATGTGGTTTTCCTTATCCTCATTCCTTCGTGAGCTGTGGTCCCAGGTTTTTTTCTGCCTTACCTCTTTTTCCTTCTGAGCCCTGCTTCTCCCATCCCTACTTCACCTCTGTCTTCTTTTTTCACTCTCCTCTCCTCCACGCTTCTTTTTCTTCCTCTTTTTTCTCAGAAATGCAATCCAGCAGCTCCTGTTTTCCTTCTCTTTGGAACTCGGTTGCTTCCTTGCGGTTTTCCAAAAATGCTCATAACTGGTTCCATCTCTCGTGTCTAAGGCTCTTCATGGCAATCACCACCTTACTAATTCTACCTGCCTTTAATGGGCTGTCTTCACAATCATCACACTCTGAACTTTACTAACACATGTAGATGTAGGGATGGGGTAGGCAGAGTTCTGAATTCTGTCACCCCTTAAATACCAACTACAAATGACTAGTGTATCGTCTTCCTTTCCCTACAACTGTCTAATTTTTAGTTTACTTTTTGATATTTTAACTCATTACATTTTCACGATTTTACAAGATGGGTAGTATGTGTTTGTTGTATAAAAGATTGTAACTAGAAAGATCACCTGCAATTCACCCTCCAGAGAATATTGCCATTTATGATTGATTTGATAAACACCACTTTAAATATTCAAAGATGAGAGAGAAATGTGCTGTTCTCGATCTTAGGGAGTCTACATCCAAGGAGGAAAAAAATATCAATAAACAAATACAATATAGCATATTAAGAAAAGAACCATTAGATGGAAAATACCAGAAATAAATACCAAAATTTGAATTATATACTGTCTGGGGGCATTGGGAGGAAGTCTATCACTGCCTTGCCCATCTAACAGGAAGTGTGAATCATCTCATTGTTTAGTGTATATACCCATGTACGTTGCTTACAAGTGGTAGTTGTCAACTTGACATAATCAAGAACCAACTGGGGTTAAAAGTGTCAATGAGAGACTGTCTAGTCAGGTTGGGCTGTGGGCATGTTTGTGAGTACCCTGATTATTTAATTCAGGAGGGAAGACTTGCCCACTGTGGGTGGTACCATTCCCTAGGTAGAGAGTCCTGAACTATGTAAAGTGAAGAAAGTGATCTGAATGCAAGCATGCACACATTAATTCCTTCCTCTCTGATGTGGAGTGAGCAACAGCTTCAGCTTCTGCAGCATTGTCTTCCCTGCACTGATGAATTGTAATCTGGAACTGTTGGTCAAATAAACCCTTTCTCCCTTGGGAGAAAGAAAGAGAGAAGAGAGAGAGAGAGAGAGAGAGAGAGAGAGAGAGAGAGAGAGAAGGCCAATGATTTGTGCTTCTGGAAAATCTCCTGAAGAAAAATAACATCCTGGAAAACAAATAGAAATTGGCCAAAGTACAAAATAGGGAAGGGGAAGATACAAGGCAACAATCCTAAAGACAGAGAGCTAGGCACATTCAGAGAAATAAAGGGACTCAATGTGACTGAAAGCTATAGACAACATCGGTCAATACTTAGAGAGGAAGGGAGCAGGCACTGGGCCTATGAGCCACGTGCCAGTGTTCCCAGAGAGGTGATGTGAACAACAGAGGAAAGTAAGGGATGGGAATGGCATGACCAACCGACCTACACTTTGGGTAGACCAATGAGCCTAATGATGAAACCACAATGTCCAATAAACACTGCTTTTTAAAAGTCTTTCTCTCTCTCTCTCTCTCTCTCTCTCTCTCTCTCTCTCTCTCTCTCTCGTGTGTGTGTGTGTGTGTGTGTGTGTGTGTGTATGCACACTCACAGGCAAATACAGTGTAAATGAGTGAGTTTGTATGTGTGTGCAGGCATGTGTATACCATGGCACAAGCAGAGGTCAAAGGACAACCTTGGGTGTCAATCTTCACCATCTACGGTGCCTGAGACAGGGTCTCTTCATTGTTTACCACTACATTTTCCAGGTGAGTTGGACCATGACCTTCCAGGAATTCTCCCATCTCATTTTAGGAGCACTGGCATTGCTGTCCTGTGCTGCCGAGCCTGGCTTTGTGTGGCTCTCCCATCACTGTAGGAGCACTGGGGCTACTGTCCTGTGCTATACCATGTCTGGCTTGGTGCAGCTTCTGGGGATTCAAACTCAGGTCCTCACACTTGCCCAGCAAGCTTCTACTCATCCCAAACACCACTTTTACACAGAACTTTCAGCTTAGAAAACAGAAGAAGGGGAAAGGGAGGGAGGGAGGGATGAGTGAGAGAGAGAATCGAGGAAAGTTACTTGGTTCCCAGTTGTGACCAAATCCCTGACAAGAAGCAACACAGCAGAAAAGATTTATTTGGCTCATGGTTTCCAGGGGGGGAAGTCCATCATGCCAGGGAAGTTAGGAGGCTTGCAGCTACAGCAGCAGGAACCTGCTTGTTTGTGTCTGGGCCAATCAGGAAGCAGAGAGGGGAAAAGAGAGGAGAGAATGCTGTGGGATGTATGGCAAATGTGTTGCTGATTAATCAATAAAACACTGATTGGCCGTTGGCTAGGCAGGAAGTATAGGCGGGGCAAGGAGGAGAATAAAGCTGGGAAGCGGAAGGCTGAGTCAGAGAGACACTGCCAGCCGCCACCATGACAAGCTGCATGTGAAGATCCTGGTAAGCCACGAGCCATGTGGCAAGGGATAGATTAATGGAAATGAATTAATTTAAACTGTAAGAACAGTTAGCAAGAAGCCTGCCACGGCCATACAGTTTGTAACCAATATAAGTCTCTGTGTTTACTTGGTCAGGTCTGAGTGGCTGTGGGACTGGCAGGTGAGAGAGATTTGCCCTGACTGTGGGCCAGGTAGGAAAACTCTAGCTACAAGAGAATGTCTATGCTCAGCTCCTTTCTCTTTTATGCATTTTCACTCAGTCTATGAGACCCCCAGTCTATGTGACACACAACTGTACTTCAATATAATAGCAAAAACAAAAACAAACAAACAAAAAAACCTGCATCTGGTGTCCCATGTCTGTAATCTCATCAATAAGGAAGCTAAGGCAAGAGTTTGAGGCTAGCCTGAACTACACAGAGAGTATCATAAATAGTGAGACTGCATCTCAGTGTGGTTGGTGGGGCTGGCAAAATGGCTCAGGGGGTAAAAACAGTTGTCATACATGTCTGACAACCTGAGTCCAATCCCTAGAACTCACAGTGGTGTCCTCTGATCTCCACATTCTCTCTCTCTCTCTCTCTCTCTCTCTCTCTCTCTCTCTCTCTCTCTCTCTCTCTCTCCCACACACACACAGAAGACAGACATGCAATTAACAATAAATAAGGATTTTAAATTTTTATAAAAGAAAAAAAAATACTGGATCCAAATGACTAAATTAGATTCCCAGTTGTGAGTGCCTTACAACCTGCTTTTGAAATACAATACACCAGCCATGAAAAACACCCAGGGGATACCTACTATGACATATTGAAACATTTGAATTTCATTTATAACAATAAAGTAAAAAGCTCAAAAGTCTCCTTTTTGCACTATTTAGACACCACCAAAATACAAAGAATTCAGAAAACAATGAAACTGCTAAAAAGGATATGTTGTGTGTTCTGACTTGATTTTTAATAACTTTACAGCTGCTTTCAATTCAAATTTTTTATTGAATCTTCTGTATTAATCTATACTTTGCTGCCAATCATTTTGTTAAGAAATGCACAATTTTGAATGTGCTTGTCTATTTTTTTCCCACATAGTGTGCAAGCAACAGTTCCTTCTTACGGAAATAGCCAGGAGCCAGTAGGAAGCATGTACCCAAAACTCCTTTTTCTGCCTGAATCTTTCCAACTGGCCTTCCCCATGCTCTTTGGGACACTCATGACAATGTGTTCTCAAAATTTCCAAGCCCCACAAGAAGGCCCTGGAGGCAAGAGAGGTACTATCCAAGTAGGGCTGACTACAATCAACATTTACTCATTCATAAATCGGTCAGGTGCTTGGCTTCTGAAGTCAGCCACATGCATTTCTATTCATTGTTGTTATCTTTCTGAAGCAAAGGGTAGTTTCTAAGTTTTCTTGCATCTGAGTTTTGTTTTCTGAACAGCAGATTGTTATATATAAGGCAGATGTCTTTCAGCACATTTCTTGGCTGATATATTTTCTCCGTGATTCCATGAGAGTTTTCTTCACATTCTACAAAGTGGTAGGATCTCCAAAGGAAGACGGTCTAGCCAGCTCAGAAAAGCATTTTCTATTTTTGTGGGATTAGAAGTATCCATCTACCATGGGCCACAGATGCCATGGCTTGGCTTGAGTCCCCTGAATGCATCGCTGGGAGACAGATAAAGGTCTTAGGAGCTTTGTGGTCTTTTCTGAAACTTAGATTGCATCAGTTTCAAAGAATGTCTGACTTCGTCTGGCTGTCCAGAATATCTGCCTAAGTCCCCTTCACTCTTCACATCTGTCTAAACAAGGGCAGGGGGCATGTTGAGTATGATGCAAAGCCAAGAGATAGTATATGGCTCGGGGTGAAAACTCAGAGTCCACAGCAAGAATGACTCCAGACGAACTCAACCTGCTCTCTACAACAGCAGAATTTAAATGTTCTGTCTTCTAAAAGTACATTTGAAAAATGAAATCTTTCCATATGGCTTCATTTTCTTCTATATAAAAGGGTTAGACTAAATTCTGATTTTTGAAAAACACAGCGCTTCATGTACATAGTGCTGAGACTTGCACTGAAGTCATCTGGAAAAAATACAAGCTACTATAACAAACGCCAAATGCCAGAAGTAGCCAGTCTCAGTCTAGTGAAAAGCACAGAAAGGGAAATTTGCTCTGTACAGGTGACAGCAAATAGAGAAAAATCAAATACATCACACCTGAAGTGAACACTGGGAAATTCTAAAATGCATTTTTCATAATAAAAAAAAAACTCAGAATCTTCACATGGACCTATTCTAGAAGCTTACAGCTGATAGTGATATTACTCAAACTAGACTATGTGTTTATATTAGCTATTTCAATTTAATTCTTGAGAGAAAGAAACTATTGTAACACACATTGTAACACAAAGCTTTGAATCTCAAGTAGAGAGAATCAGCAACACACACACACACACACACACACACACACACATTTAGTGTTGGAGGCTCAAAAACCCACCTTTTATGAGTACGTTATAGCAAATGTGTATAGGACCATACTTTCTTTTGGAATACTATACAGCTGCAAACAAAAGTCACATTTCTGTTGGTTGTTTGCCAAATGGCCATATTGTTACACTGGTGAGAGTCTGGTAGGGTCTGGACACCACCAGGAAAAGAGACAGATGAAATAAGAGGGTCAAACCTGTAGCATGAATCTTAAAGAGTCTTATTAATAAAATCAAACCTAAGGCCAGTTATTGGGGTGAATGCTGGAAGATCAGAGAAGCAGAACAAGCCACAACTTCCTCACCTTGCCAGTTCCTCAGCTAGTCCTGTTTCCTCAGACTGGAAGCCTCTCAGTCCTCATCCCAATGGCTCTCAGCTGACCTGCTTCTTGAAAGCCTGAAAGCTTAACCAGCCAAAAGCTTCTAGTTTCTCGTCTTCAAGCCTTATATACCTTTCTGCTTTCTGCCATCACTCCCTGGGATTAAAGGCTCGCTTTCTGGGATTAAAGGCGTGAGTCACCATGCTTGGCTATATCCTTGAACACACAGAGATCCAGGTGGATCTCTGCCTCTGGAATGCTAGGATTAAAGGCATGAGTGCCACCATTTTCTAGCCTCTGTATCTAGTGGCTGTTCTGTTATCTGACCCTAGATAAGTTTATTAGGGTGCACAATACTTTTTGGGATCACAATACCACTACACAAACCCCTCTCCTATTTTTGATAGAGTAAATCCAACGTGAGAGAAAAAGAGAACTATTTCTGAGATCAAAGTTAGTATGTTCTAACACAAAGGAATGCATGCTCTCTTTTTGTTGTTGGGGTTTGTTGTTAATGTTGTTTTGTTTTGGATTTTTTGTTGTTGTTTTGTTTTGTTGTTGTTGTTGTTGTTGTTGTTTTTCCACACAGGGTTTCTCTGTGTAACAGCCCTGGTTGTCCTGGAACTCACAGAGATCTGCCCCTGCCCCTGCCCCTGCCCCTGCCTCCTGAGTGCTGAGATTAAAGGCATGAGCCACCACACCAGGCTTGGTGTTGGTTTTTTATTGTTGTCTTGTTTTGTTTGGGGTTGTTTTTAATTTTCTGTTTTGAGATAAGATCTCCTATGCCCAGGCTTCCCTTGAACTCTATGTAGCCAAGTATGACCTTGAACTACTGATTCTCCTGTCTCACCTCCCTGGTGCTGGGATTGTAGGTGTGCACAACCACACCTAGGTTATGAAGTACTGGGGATCCAACTCAAGGCTTTAAGTACACTAGGCAAGCAATTTACCAATTGCCCTACACTCCTAGGCCCCTTCTTACTGTAGTGTGTGTGTGTGTGTGTGTGTGTGTGTGTGTGTGTATGTGTGTGTGTACATGTGTGTGTGCATATATATGAGTGTGGAGGCCAAAGCACAACCTTGGGATCATTCTTCAGGTTTTATCTCCTCTTTTTTTTTTTTTTTTTGAGACAGTCTTTCCCTAAGAGCTTAGGTCCCACCCACTCCCAGTGCTGGGATGACAAGTGCATACCTCTAGGTCTGGCTGTTTTTAACATGTGTTCTGAAGATGTGCAAGCATTTCATTGACCGAGCTATCTTTGTATACCCACCCCCTTTCTTTAATGTGCTCTCTCTCTCTCTCTCTCTCTCTCTCTCTCTCTCTCTCTCTCTCTCTCTCTCTCTCTGTCTCTCCCCTCTCTCTCTGTTCAGGTCAGAACTTTATTTTGGTTGTAACATAAAGAAACATTTCACAGAGGACCTGAATTGCTCCAGGCTTTAGAAAACACTTCATGGACTAATGAGCATAATTCCCCTGTCTCAACTCTTTCAGATAGCAAACTTGTTCTATTTCCTTCCATGTACCACCAGATTCCACCCCCTTCCCCCGCCACTATTTCTCCCACTTTGTTTTGTCTTTCCCTTCAGTAAACCCAACACCCCGGTAATTCAATCTCTATTCAATGTCTAGGTTGAATCAAATGACTGTCACTCAAAATATAAGCCACAGCTTGAACTACAGCATGGTTGAGTGATCAGGGCAAATATCCACAAATCTGGAATTTCTGGGGCTTTAGCCATGGAACTGTTAAGTGGCTTTATATAAGATCTCCACCTCCAGGGAACAGGTCAAATCCTGTTTGTACTGACTGGGACCAGGCAGGGGGAGACCCTGGGGAGAAACCCTCCACCTGCAACTCTGCTGTTGATGGAGAGTTAGTTGTGAAGGGATTCCAGCAGCCTTGGGACCATACCCCTGACCTCACAAAATGGAGGCAGGAATTAGCAAATAATGGGAAAGCTTAACAAAATGTCACTTTCACACCAAGGTAGCAGTTGGAAAAGACAGAGAGGGAGCCCTGTTTAAAGATGGCTTTACTCACACAGTATAAATATTCAGGTTTCCCAGGAGGAAAAAAAAATCATTTCCATTCCTACCACTAGCTCTACTTAAACAAGTTTGAAGGCCAATAAAAACACAGTGCTAGTTTACAAGGGTGAGGAGAAGTGGACGAAGATGGTGAATCTTCCTTGGGTTCAGAAGTTTAAAGAGAAAATCCTAAGCACAGAAAATGACAAGTTGTATTGATGGTTTTTTTTTATAACAATTTAAGATATGAACCAGGCCCAAGCATACTGTACAAATATTTTTAGATGAAAAGTAGAGACCACTCGGAGGACTAGGGTAGAGGAACACCTGGAGAAACAGATTGCACTCCTGAGATGGAAGTTACACATACATGAACACACAAACAACCACAGCCTGTGAGCCTGCTGCCCGTTTGCTGTACTGCCTGAGGAGGGTTGAAAGGAGCCCAGAGGAGTTGAAATCGGGGTGAGGAAAATGAGCTGACAAGATCCAGAGCTGAGAGGCCCCATCAGAGATCAGAAACTTTCACCTAGCAAATTCACTCCGAAGTCGGAGACAGGAGACAGACAACTCCTCACCCCGTCCTATCACAGAGTCGGCACTACATACATTTTTGTAGAATTGAATTGTTGGAGCAAACTGGGTTCGGATGAAGAGCTGGGATTTTTCAAATCCAAAGACCTGCTCAGGCTGAGTGGTTTGGGCAGGAAAGGACTCCAGAATTGAGCAGACTCCTGTGTGACTGACTGAGAGCGAAATGAGAGGGAAAGCCAACACAAGAGGGAAAAAAATGATCACAATCAAATGGATGTGGACCATTTAAGTAATTGGGTCAAAGGATAGTAAATGCAGTTCAATTTAGGATAATGTTCAATAAATCGCTTTAAGAAATAACCTAGGGAATACAGGTTAAATGGAACAGCCGTGTAGGAGATTGATCTGCAAGATACAATAAAGAAAATCATTGAAACTAGCCCCCAGAGTATAGCCAGCGTTGCTGAAAAGGTCACAGCTACTCTAACAGCAAGAATTCAGATAGAAAAAAAAATGCAGATAGATTCCCCCCGCCAGACCCAGAGCAGCTGCCCTCATACACGAACCCTTTTCTGCCGTCCCATGCTAATGAAGACTCACTCAGTTCCTAGACGGTCTGCAAGCTTAATATATTTTAATATTGTTGTGGGCCTTTCCAAATTTTCCTCTTTGGGGAGGGGCTTAGAAAAGTTGGCAATTCGATTCACGGATTTAAAAACTCACGGTACAAATGTGTAACCTACTTGTCAAATTTTTTATTGGATCGCCCTGAGATCCGTGTGCCACAGCTGAAGGGGTCTCCCCTGAAGACATGGGCACAGCATGAAGACAATGCCAGCTATGAAGGTGAAATGAAAGTAAACCTAGCTTATGCTTGCTTCAGGGATGGAGGGAGTTGGCGGTCATTTGATTGGCATTTGGCTGTTTGAATTTAAACAGGGCTCCATTAGTTATGAGCAAGAAAGTTTGGAATAGTAGTTCATTTCAATGGACTTCTGCTAAGTATGTGGTGGGCACTGTGTGGGTTCTAGGGCTATTCCTCAGTGAGTGTCACATGTGTTAATACATGCGCGCGCGCGTGCACGCGCGCGCGCGCGCGCGCGCACACACACACACACACACACACTGCAGTAAATACAGCAAGGATAATTTCTGCTGTATGTAAGACATTCTCTCACACATTCTCTGAGTATTAAGTTTAGGAATATATTTGGAGTAATAGATGTAAAGCTCAAGAAATTAGAAAAGAAAGGAATGGTTTATATCTTTAAGATCCAAACAAAGGAAAGATGGGATGAGACACTCCAGTCATTATGCTAAACAAAAACTGGTCTGTTTTCCGGGAAACCAACAGTGCGAGCAATGCATTGCAGCCAACTTCTTTCCTTGGCTCAGGCTGTCCTTTCGCCCTGGCGGTGGATGAGTTCACTCTGCAGACAGCTGGTGTTCACCTGAGTTCCTAAGGCTAACTCCACCAGAATACCTAGGTGTCTGTATACCACTGGCTCAGGAAAACATTGCAGAAGAGGTCAGCTCTATGAATCAGGGTTAGCCTTGGATTCTGCTTTTCGCTTGACCAGATGATACTTAGCATCTCTGGCCCTCAAACTCCCCATGAACATGATAGGAATAAAGACACAGCCCCGGCCAGGACTGGGGTCTGGGCTTCCTCATACCAAAGGAAGCACTATATAGACCATGGAGCTCAAGCCATAGTTGTACTCAGTAAATATTAAGAATCGTCGCATGCCACCACACCTGCCAAGTCGTGGGAGAATTTGTGGGAAGGATTGTCTTCCTAAAGTTCATTCTTTCACTGGAATGTCCCTGGTGTGTAGTCAACCATGGAAGGACCTCAATTCACCAGGGCATTTCAAGAGCTACCTAAGTTGGTTTCTTGTGAGTAAAGGCCTAGAGGATTTGCAGTAAGAAAGACCATTCCTCCTTCCAGGAAATACATTTAGTGCTGCCTTTCCCTAAATAACATTGGGAAAGAATCTTCTGCTGTATTCTGTACTTGATTTTGTTTGAACCGATTCCTTTTTTTACGTGTGTGTATGTGTGTGCATGCATGTTATTGTGTGTTTAGGTGTACCTATGTATAGGGGTGCACATGTGTGAGCATGCATGGGAGACCAGAAGATGACTTTGGGTGTCATTCCTTATCAGGGTCTCTCACTGGCCTGGATTTCACCCAGTAAACTAGATTGGCTGGCCAGTAATCTCCAGAGATCTCTGGTCTCCACTTCCCCAGTGCTGGGATAAGGAGTGTGTAGCACCATGATAGCTTTGTCATGGGCATTTGAAGAGTGATACTCGGGTCCTCATGCTTTCAGGGCATTCATTTTACCAACTAAACCATCACCCCATCCCGGACACGAAACATTCTTAGTCATCGTGAAAGACATAGAAGTAGTGGAGTTGGTCATAGAAAAGGAATGACAAGTAGAGGGAAGAATAGTACCCTGAGCTCCCTGACAACAGTAGAGGGGTCAACAGTGACGAGCTTAAGCAGCCAGCCGATGACACACAGCACTTCAGAAGGAAAGTGTCAGCACAGTGGCCATCACTTCTATATCTATAATATAACCGGGTGTGTCTTTCCCTTTCAGACCCTTAACATCTATCATTTAGCAACACCCAGAGGCTACAGCACCTGAAAACACTGTGGTGGGCTCTCAATAACGTGTTCTAAATGAATAAGCTTAAGACAAGTCAAATCCATAGTACATGGCAGTTCAATGGAAACTGCATGCATGCACAAACACACTCCTCTCTCTCTCCCCCCTCCCCCTCTCCCTCTCTCTCCTCTCTCTCTCTCTCTCTCTCTCTCTCTCTCTCTCTCTCTCTCTCTCTCTCTCTCTCTCTCTCTTTCTCTCTCATCCCCTCCCCAGAAATATCTAATTCCATTATTAAAAAAAAAAGTTTTGTTCCAAGCTAGCAAAAATTCTAAAATTAGTTCCACTACTCCTATCCAATCGTTATCTTACAACATTTTCTTGGTCTCTTTTTTTAAAAGGATACTTTGCCATCCATTCTTAAAAGCAGTTTTCTCCCCCCCCCAAAAAAAATTGATTTCATCATGATTCAAACTTACAACATTTTTAGTAAAGAAACACTAGATAAACACTAGGAGAGCTAATTCTTTGAGCCAAACAACCGAGCAGATGTGAGTCCTACCACTTCCTACCTTTCCAAAAGACATGATTAATGGAGAATTACAGGAATACTCTAATTCTTGTTGAAAAGCTTGATCGATTTATTGGTGCCTGCAGCCAAACGATAACCAGGTCCATGTTTCAAATCACTGAAGAGAACCCAGAATCTGGGGCTCATCATGGTTCTCTCCTTCACTGCAAGATGTGTGCCAAGAATATTTCCTTCCAGCTCAGCAATCCTCCTTCCTTTCTACATAAATTCTACATACTTTTCCCTTGCTCCTGCCTTGGTTAAGATTTTTTTGTGGCAGCCTTGCAAATGATTTCTGTCTTTAGAAGATTCCTTAAAGTTACACCATGTCTCTGCTCCCCATGCTTGAAATGGTTTCCACTTTCTACCAGAATGAGACCTTCCACTAATGTGTCAGGTCAGCATCACTCCCCCAGTAAGCCATCGCTGACCCAGTTATGTCTAGACCAGGTTAGGCTCTCCTGCCCCGTGTTCTCACAGAATTCTGTCTCCCCAGTACTTCATTTTCACACATTGTTATTAATTTCTACTTAATTGTCTGTCTTTCCAACTAGAGTTTAACACCCTGAGGAAAATATTATATATTTGCAATCTGGTGGTTGTTAAGTAGATGAAAATTCTAAAGTTTTATCAGCCCTTACGGTCCAAATTTTATTTCTCCTCATGAATAAACCACAGTGTTTTTATTAATTGTCCTCTGTAGCTATTTCAGCCTTTCTTCTTTTAGTAGTTGAATTATAGGAGGTAAGGAACATACAACTAGTGAAGTTTTCAGCTTCTCTTGCAGCTATACTCTGGTGGACAATGAGAGTTGACAGGTACAGCTTCTAGCTTGTATCATTTTTTTTTAAAGTTTCTTTTGCATTTTCCCTTTCCTGTTCATAAAGTCTAGAATGCAAATGGTGGTTGTCAATCAGCATCATCTAGGGAGATAAAGATACAAGAAGATAGAACACGGGCTGGAGAGATGGCTCAGTGGTTAAGGGCACTGGCTGTTCTTCCAGAGGTCCTGAGTTCAATTCCCAGCAACCACATGGTGGCTTACAACCATCTGTAATGAGATCTTGTGCCCTCACCTGGTGTGCAGGCAAACATGCAGACAGAGCACTGTATACATAATAAATAAATCTTTAGAAGAAGAAGAAGAAGAAGAAGAAGAAGAAGAAGAAGAAGAAGAAGAAGAAGATAGACCACAAGACAAAGGAAATGTAATCCCTGGGTGACCTCGAAGAGTCAAACCACCAGTCTACCCAGACTGCTACTCATTTGACACTAACCTACATCAAAGCAATCTTTTATTTATACTTCTGAATTTTCTTGTCTCTCTTTTTCTCTCTCCCACCCTCCTCATTATATATTCACATATTCATCATACCAACTTACCTTAATTACTTATTTGCATCAATTTCTGATTCCTATAGCTTAACTTTGTCTACAAACAGGATATTTTTGAAGTTTTTTATACAAGCATCCAAGTATGTTTTAGGGATACCATTATGTATACAGGGCATTCTCAATCATTTAGTATTCGTGTCATTATTATCTATCAATAAATACTGCAATAGAGTATAATACCCGTGTTTACCATCTGCACTATAGAAATTCTTTGTTTACTCAACTCATGGCTGCCATACTAATTTGGAATTAAAGAAAAAATGTGTTAATTTAGATAGGTTGCCCCTGTATCACTGTAGAAAATGAAGAGTTTTATGTCAACAGTACATTCAGCAAGAGCTAACATTTTGCGATGCCTTTTATCCATCCATAAAGCCTCGGAGGCTGAAAGTAACGGAAGGACAGCTCACTTTTGCAGAGTGCTTATGGAAGCAGTCTTTGGATATCAAGTCACACTTTGTATATTTGGGTTTTTAGAAAGTTGACACTTGCTGTTAGAACTAATAAATCACAAAAGGGCATTGCAATGGATGTTTTCATAACACTAATGCCCCAAAGGCTGAAAGAATTCTTACAGTGGCTGGCAAGGATTGCTTTACCTTGCAAAGCTTTTCAGACACTCTAGCAATCACACATTAAGAGTTGGACTCAGCCTTCGCCATGATGGCTGCAGTGGATATAGGTTTCTTAAAGTGTCCCAAATGAGCCAGGTAAAAATAGACCCTAAAACTACTACCTAGAGTCTTGTCCGGGAGGCAGAGATCCTCTCTTCTATGGGTCAGCTTTGCTTTCTTTCAGTTAGAGCCACAGTGGATGTCATGTTTCCCGGGACTTATCTCTATGGATAATAATACTACTTTCTTTGGGTTATTTAAACAAATGTCACCTTCCCAGTGAACCCTACTCTGGCCACCATATCTAAAACCCCAGGTCTCCCTGATACTTTGCCCTTGAAGCATTATCTGGTGCAGCACACATTTTACAGGTGCCTCTGGTCTATCACCTGTTCCCCTAAATAGACCACAAACTCCATGAGGGCAGGGAGGTAGTTATCATCGCTTGGTGTTATATTCTAATACCTACACAAGGCACAACAAAGAGGAGAGGCTTTCAGGATACTTGTGAACTGATGAGTGCAAGAAGGGGGATTTGTACATTTTCATTAGGCACTACAGCTCTACATCCTCTGCTCCTGGAGGTTGCTCACACATTCTGACAGTGCGAGCCCTGTGAGCCACCAGAAAGTCCCTTGATTGCTTTCTTTGTATTGTTTCACATATAACCTGTGGTCAGTACATCAAGAAGTGAGATATCATTATACAAAGGGAAAGTCTCAGTTCAGATGCCCTTAAATAATAATAACAATAATAACAACAACAATAATGATATTCAGCCTAGCATGATGGTATATATTTATAGTCCTAGTGGTTCAGGACACTGAGGCAGGAAGATTGCTTGAGCCCAAGAAGTTCAATACCTGCCTGAGCACCATAGAGACTTTCTCTCAAAAAATCCCAGAAGAACAAAGTTTTTTTTGTTGTTTTGTTTTAATAGACTTGCCTTCCATTTTAGGTTGAATTTTTGTCCATTAAATAGATGTTTGTATTGCCAGAACGTGTGACCTGTTTTGAAAGTAGGGCCTTTCTAAATGTAAACAAGTCAGAAAGAGATAATTAGGCTGGCTCTCAATCTACTCTGACTGGAATTCTGACAGAAGGGGAAATAATACAGAGATGGACATGCACAGGGGAAGCCATATAAAGACACACCAGGAAGATGTGGTGTGTAACTATAGAACGGTGGAGCTACAGGCCAAGGGATGCCATAAAGATCCCATCAAGCTCCAGAAGCTGAGACAGGCAAGAAATAACTTTCCTTTGGGCCATCAGAGAACACACCACCCTACTTTTGTGATGTGAGACAATACATGTCTGTTGCTTTTGGCCACCTAGACCCCTAACCCTAAAAACTGAAGAAACCTTGTACAGGCTTGACAAGGACTCAGACGCTATGGTCAGCTCACTTCTCTACCTCCAGTCTTAGCTATGAGTGAGCAAGCCCAGGGTAAACTACTCACGTGCTACCAAGCTGACCGACCACAAGCAACCTCGAGGACTTCAGTCTTTTTTTTCATGCCTACAAAAGAATTTGGCTCTTCCTACAGCTGACTGAAGTGTGGGGTTTGGGTTTGGTTCTTGACTGATTGTAGACATGTGCCCAACAGTAAGTCAGAGGCTGTATCTAAGGAGACCCACTGGACCAGTGGCTCTAAGGCAACAGAAGCCTAGACGTAGAGATGGGAAGGAACCAAATATGCATCGATGGCTGTTGGCACCCCACATGTATCCTCTCAGCACGCAATGTGCTCAGCAAGGCTGCTTATAGTAAATGCCTGTCAGCAATATCCACATCCCACTCCATGCCCTCAGAAGCACTCACCAACTCCCAGTTAAAAGGGAAATAACAGATAAATATGTCAGCATCCTTACTCTATGGTCAGATAGCTCTGAGGTGTTCTAGAATTATACCAGAGTTTCCCAGGGGTGTTGAGCTTAGTTGTTCACACTGGTTGGTTAATATATTATCTTAGTCCATTCAGGCAGTTTTACCAATATATTGCCTTATAAGCAACAAAAAGGTATTTCTAACACTCCCAGGTTCCAAGGTCAAGGCACCAACAGATGAGTGTCTGGTAAGGCCCATTCCCTCACAGAAAGCCATCTTATCATTGCATCCTCACACAGTAGAGTGCAGAGAGTTCTCGGAGCTCTCTGTTACAAGGTTAACTCTCAGTTAAGAGGAGAGCTCCCTTCCTCACAGTCTAAGCATCTTCCTTAAACCAACACATTGGGTCAGAAGTTCTACTTACAAACATTAACAGTAAACAAATACTCAGATCATAACTCATTCCTTTCATACATTTTCCTCCCCTGTCTTATATAGCCCCATATGTCTGACCCCACAACACACACACACACACACACACACACACACACACACACACACACACACGCACATATGCATGAGCATGGTTGCATGCGCACAACTAGTATTTCAGTATTATATTAAGGTTTTTGGATCAGTTCTGCTGATGAGGGCATTCATACCAGTAGAAGATCCAACAAATTGCTAGAAATAGAACTTAGAGTTCTGTGAGGATAGACAGAGAAAGACTGGGACTAGAAAGTCAACCAATGGGTGTCCACCGGAGTCAGTTACTGTTTCTTCTTCTCAGTCATTAAAATCGAGCGCTTTTCCTGCAGCTCTGATGAGCAGACAAAAGCACAGAATTGTCATCAGGCCAGGAAGCTTAGACAGTGGGCTCCTTCTTTGCTATTGTGTCTCCCACCTTCTGTTTTCTAATCGGGAGTGGTTTTCCTTTATCATGTCTAAAGATCCCATTTAATGAAGACTGAGAACGCCAACCTGTGTCTCTCAAGAGTGTCTTTCCAGGAAACCAGGACATGGCATAAGGGAGGTCCATCTTAAACCTCTTCCCAAGAAGGCCTGCTGCTAACGGTATCAGAAGGCATACTCAACCGCGTTCCCCATCATTTCACCCAGAGGATAATATTAGACGTGAAAAATCCGAGTCGGAAAGATGCATAGACCATGAACATTTTTAAGTGCCCAGAAACCATGTCTTCCTATCTGAACTAACTAACATGAAAATGTGCTCTCCAGCCATCCAGTGGGGAGGCTCGGGAGTGGTTGCTTTAAGGCAGTCAGCCTTGCTGAGCCCTGAGCCTGAACAGTCTATGGATGTCAAGCCTCCTCCAATCTCTGCAGAACGTTATGCCACTGTCCCCAATGGCAGAGAAATCACCCCTGGGAAAATCCACTGTGTCTCGAGCAAGCAAAGGCCGTGCTTTGCAAGTGCTGCGGGACGCATCCCTCCGGTTCTCCTTTGTTCTCTGAGTGTAAGCAGATGTTGAACATTCTTCTCATTATCTTGGGATACTGTATAATATTATTATGGTGTCAGGCTATTAGAGGCAGCAACAACAGCCTTAATTGAGGCTTAGAGCTGAATAGTAAGCATGTAACCTTACTTCAGGGTGTTTGCAAATGCTTTCTGGAAGCAGTTTACAAAGATGTTTTCAATTGTTGAAAACAAGGACCGGTCGGGCCAAGATCAAGTAAGAGTTTCTTAAGATATGGGCACAATAAACATATTTCTTAGGATCTCAATTTTTTTTTTCAGCCAGAAGCACAGAAAATCTGTGGGCCAGAAAGCCTCATGCATGCCACTTCCTGGACTAGTCCAGGGAAAATCTAATGAAACGCTGCGAAAGTTATACTCAGATCTACCGTGATCTCACGGCTGCAAAATTCCACTCTTTCTTTGAAGTGATTTTTACTATGATAATAATTATCTGTCCATGAGTCTGGACTTGGCACTGGCCTATCGTTAGGGATGGGGATTGGGGCACATACGCTCGTGGCCAGTTCTCAGCAAGGAAGCGCCACACAGAGGCTGTCCATAAATCTTGACCGAGTCATTTGTCTCTCTATACCTGAAGTGACTGGTCTTATACACCCCTGGTGAATTACAGCTCCCAGATACTTGGTAAGGACTCAACATGATTCCGATGCACAGAGTGGAAGACAGGAAAACCACGTCACCCCAGATTGGTTCCAGGCACAAACTATTAAATGGCAGTTTGAGTCTCCTTTACTGGGTAAAGGAAAACAGAAACAGTGCTTTTTAAAGTGCATTCTGACTGAACAGAGTCCAGCGTGCATGGACCTATCTCCCAGGCAGAGGGTGATGCAGGCCACGTTTTTCCTAAAGTCTGCTCTCAAAGAATCCATTCCACTGGACGTAAGAGATTTTTTTTTGGGGGGGGGTTGTTTTCTTTTAAAAAATGGATTTTTTTAAAATCACGTACACAGAAAGGAAAAAGCATGGTGTGTTTGGCTTGTTGCTTGATGGTGACCACAGGCAAATTTAGGTGGAAAAAAAAAATCCAGGATGAACAGTTATAAACTCTAAATGATACAGGGCTTAGAATCTAATTTAGGAATTTTAAATCATGTCTTTCAAAGGAATTTATAATGGAGTAAAAGGTCCAGGGTATTCCTCCCTTTGAGCCTTTTCAACTCTTGAGAATTCTTTTCCATTTTTCCCTAATAAACAAACAAAAAAAAATATCAAAAGACTAAAAGACTGATTTCAAGCAGCTTTTCCATACAGTAAAGCAGGGAAAGAGGAAGAGGTGGGGGCTTAAAAAAAATCATCTTATATTTGTTTTGTTCTGTAGAACCCACTGACAACAATTTGCATAAAATATTATTTAAATAAGTCTTCTTTGAAAAATAAGCACAGTTCAAAGTTGCTAGTTCAATTAGATTTATTACTCAACTGCATCCTTATATTCCCAATGAATCTACTTTAATGAACTTTTTAACAGGATTGTAACATCAAGATCTTTTTGACAAGTAAAATGACAAACAATACTTGGCACAGCCCATATTTTTCTCTTTTACATCCACTCTGTCCCCGATATTATAATATTGTTGTTGTTGTTATTACATGGTGAAGAATAAACCTATGGCCTCGTGCATGTTGAGTAAATGCTCTAACACTGAACTATATCTACAGCCCGTTTTTATTATTAATATTTTAAATTTTGAGACAAGCTATCACTATGTTACCCAGGCTATCCTTAAACCCTTACATTCACTCTGTAACCCAGACAGGCCTTGAACTTACAATTCTGTTATCATTCCCCTGAATTAACTTTTTGCAATTAACTTTTTTATTTCTGAATTAACATTTTGCCATTATATTAAGGCAAATGACTGAAATTATAAGTATATATTCAAAAGAAGGCCACCATGATCAAGATGGTGTGACAGGAAACATAAGTCAAATCTAGCTTGGCAGTATTAGCTATACCACTGTGACATAATGCAAGGGACTTAGCTTCTCTGAACCTTGGAGCTCACATCTGCTAAATAAGGACAATATTATCCACTTCAAAAACTTGAAAGTTAAAAAGAGACTGTTTGGGCATATATTTACTCCGGTGCTAGCCACTTGACACTTTATTAAACAAGTTAATAGAGATCTCTAGTTGCCAGGCACATGAATAAATTAAGTTTAAAAGCTGGGGTCTAAACTCTAAGCAGTTCAGTTCTATAAACTAAAGTCTAAACCAGTATGTGGATGAGGTTCATTAGGCTCTTAACTGGGGACTCATAAATAGTAAATTATTGCCGCAATTGAGACTGTATCAGTAAGCTATTGCTATGTGACAAAACATCTCAACCAAAATATAGTGGCTTAAAAAAATGAAAATCAATACTTCTCATTATTCTATAGGTCTACTGGGTAGCTCTAGTGTTGGGTTATGCTCAGCTGACCTTAATTGGGCTCACTTGTGTGCCTATAGTTAGCTGTCAACTGGCTTCCAGCTAACTGATTTGGGATGGCCACAAAATACCTAAATTTTTCTTATGTGTTTTTCTCTGTCTCTTAGTGACTAGCCTGGTCATGTTACCATGGCTTGACCAAGAATCAACAATAGAAAAAGACTGTGCCCAGAGTACAAGCTTTATATTGCATTTGACATCCAAAGAAAGCTGTGTGGCTGACCCCAAAGGCAACAGTTGGGTCAAAATACCTCTCCATAGTACAAGCGTTTAATAGTTGGGGCCATTGATGCAATTAGTCTACCCCAGAAATACTTAAAGTTATAGGAGTAGCAGAATTAAACCTGAAAATTTAATCTCTCAGGAAATACATACCAAAAAGCTGTAAGAATCCATGAAGAATTAACGTGTCTAAAATTTCTTTAGGAATACTTAATACAATACAACATAAAATTAAATTATTAACATTTAATAGGGGATCACATTTCTAAATGATTCCACATGTATGTTTACACTTCACTGTCATGGTGTCCCAGGGGCACTTGCAGGCTTTCTCTAATAGTATCCATTTAGCATCTGTTGGGACTACATTTTTTTTATTTTTATAGCACAGATTATGCTAGTGAAAGTGGCAAACATGGGAATATTATGGGTTATTGTAAGAGTGAATTGGTTTTCAAGAGAATCCATCCTAGCTGGGCCAAATTATACAGCTCTGTAATCCCAGATACTTCATAGGCTGAGGCAGAAGGATCACAAGTTCAATGGCTGCTTGGGTGACTTAGCAAGACACTGCCTCAAAACAAAAATTTTAAGAGAGGGGCTGGACAGATAGATGGATTAGTGGTTGAAAGCATTTGCTGCTCTTGCAGAGGACCCAAGTCCGGTTCCTAGTACCCACATGGCAACTCACAACCACTTATAACTCCTATCCCAGGCGACCTCTGAGGGCTCGCTCCAGCCTTCAAGTGGTGCACACACATGCACTCAGGCACATACACATAAATGCATAAAATAAATAAATATCTTTAAAGGTAAAAGATCTGGGGAGCTAGCTTAGTGGTAAAGTACTAGCCTGCCTCACTCACCTAAGACCCAGTACTGAAAAAAAATACTGCTGGCCATGATGATAATGGTAACAGACTAAAATTCAATTTGTAGACTATCCCATAAAATTAGGAGCCCAAAGTCAGGATTTTTGGATGCAAGAACAAGATGGCATTATTTTAGGGTACTGAGTAAAATGTTCTTCCTGCTAACATGGGTATAGCTACATTATATAGAATAGAACCAGGTTACATAAATGTCACTTGAGACAAGACTAACCATAAAGGTTTCTCTCTCTAACATAGCAAAATGGACTTATTGTCTGTTACCCTGAACAAGAGGAAGATTCTTGAACTAAGATATTTGAATGTGTAGTATAATACCCCTGCCATCTCTACAGCACTGAAAAGATTACAGTCCTGTGCCTTAATCTTTCTCATTTGTAAAATGAGTTTTTCTTTCATAGGGTTGTTACGGGGAGGCAACAGTTGAATATTCTGTAAAGTGCTTACAACACCACCTGTAACCCTGTAGCCCTTCATATGGTTGGTTTTGCCATTGGTATCATTAAAGTGAGATCTTTGAGGGCCAAGTCTTTGACATCTGCTTACACAGTCTCAGTGACCAAGCAGATTGCGTAAAGTCACACAAAAAAAGAAGAGACAGAAGCACACCAGTGACAGTGATACAAGCTTAACTTAGGGGGAGGAGACCTGCAATGGGAAACCACCAGTTCATACACCAGAGCACTTGCTGTCCACACATAGACTGAGTGATCATAGAAAAGGAATGGGGGCGCGGGGAGAATGAGACTGAGAATTTCCTGTTTTAGGCTGTTTGGCCATTTCTAAAAGAAACCAAGGGGAGGTAAGTAAAAGATTGCCAAGTCATCAACAAACATCCCCATGGCTGGTCTTCACTAGGGTTGATAGGAAAGGGCGGGAATCTGCGGAAACAAGTTATTTTCATTCTGGAAACTAAATGACTGTAGTATTGGGAACTGTCGCCATTCAACCAAAATGGAGGAGCTTTACAAAATGGCGTGGCACTGGCCATGCTAAATACAGACTCTAAAGGCTCCAGTTTGGGAAATGTTCTTTCATTCGTCAGACACCGGCATCCTCTGTGGAGGCACACTATCACATCCCAGTTCTAAGGGACACTAAATGATCCCATTGTATGGCCTGAATGTGAATGTCCACCACAGGCTCACTGTGGATTCTTCATGCCCAGTTGGTGGCACTACTCTGTAAGGTTGTAGAAACTTTAGGGGGTGGGGCCTAACTGGAGAAAGTAGGTCACTGAGAGCTGGTCCTTGGGGATATCACGCCCTTGGGCTCTTCTTCCTTCTCTCTGTTTCCCTGCCACCAAGATAAAAACTGCTCGGCCCTGTCACACCCTCCCCCGCAGGATGTACCAGCACCTCTGCAATCATGAGCCCAGATAAATCTGTGTTTTTTAAGTTGTTCCTGTTGGTTATTTGATCATAGCAATAATGGGAGCATCTGACACAGAAACCAACAGAAGGAAAGGACACTAGAGTAGCTAAGAATGAAGTAGAAGATGTTTTACAAATGCTTAGGACTGTGAAAAGATCTGGGGTTTGAAGGGTCGGTAAGGGGGTTGAGAGAGGTGATGTAATAGGCAATGACAAGGTTTCAGAGTAGATGGCAGAGCCAGAAAGTGCACTGGTCCTGCCGGGCCACCCTCTGCCTTCAGCTGGTCATTCTTCTGGGGATCTTTTCTGTAAATGAGTAAATCTCCTGGTATTACTGTTTGTTTTATAGTAAACATTGTTAGAATGTATTTTCACAGTACTTTGAAGGAGACATATATGTACTTTGCAAAAGTGGTATGGGAAGCATGGAAAGAAGTATTCTAGAATCTCTCTTTTTTTTTTTTTTTTTTTTTTTTGGTTTTTCGAGACAGGGTTTCTCTGTGTAGTGTTGGTGCCTGTCCTGGATCTCACTCCGTAGACCAGGCTGGCCTCGAACTCACAGAGATCCACCTGCCTCTGCCTCCCGAGGGCTGGAATTAAAGGCCTATGCCACCGCTGCCCGGCTCTAGAAACTCTTTGGCATAGATGAGGCAAGACAATGAGCAAATTGTGAGAATTAGTGTGGTGCCTCTTTGCTTTGAACAGAGCAATCAAGCAGTTAACAAAAATCAGTATCAAAATGAGACCACAGCTAGGCAGTTGCTTTACTTGCAAGAAAACTTGAAGGGTTGCCTAGAACCCAGTTGACTGACTGTGTGATGGATCTCCATTCTCACCTGTGGGAACCAAGAAAATCTGCAAGAGGCAGCCAGCTTTCAGGCACTTAGCGTGCTAAGCTTCCCATCAAGGCGTGTTCTTTGAAAAGACACTCTAACTTAATGAAAGCCTGAACTGGAAAACATTGCAATAGAATGACTTTATAAGAACCAATGCTAAGATGTAGCAAAGGAGAAACCAGATACCTACTTGAAATAAAATACAATTTGTAATTAATTAGTCCTGTTTATATACACAACGAGATTAAAACTGATCTCACTAGAGGAATCTTGTCAAAATCATTTCAATGTTCCTCTCTAGAATCCATTTTCATTTTTAATTTACATAAAATTGTTGTTTGGGCGGTTGACTTTTTGCTTGTTTTTACTCCTTGGGAAGAAAGCAAAGGAAAAGCTAAGCCCAGCTTATGTTTGTATTATTCTGAAATCCCTTGGAGAGGCATCAAAGAGAGTTTACCTTAGTGACAGGTCTCATGCAACAATCCACATGGTTCTAAATAAGGGCAGGGCAACGAAAGCAGACAAAAGAGGGCAAAGATGCAGAAAGAAAAAGAAGGGGGAAATAGAAGACAATTTAATATGGTACTTAAAAAAAAAAAAAAAAACACAGGGCACTGAGTGTTCTTGAGAGCTCCATTGACATTGAGTCACCTATTCCGGGAAAAGAAATCCTGTCTCCAGAAACCACGGCACACATTCATTTATATTTAGGCAATATGTATTGAAAACCTAAGATCAGCACTATCATGGCCTTGTCTTCCAAGAGTGCCCAGTAGTAGGAAACGCATACACATTAGCTAGTAATGACGACCTGAAATGGGAAGACAGTGCTGACTGCTTACTCTCCAAGTCGCAGTCATTTGTGTGGTGAGATAGATGTTAGATTCCTGCACATGTAACTATTTGATCAGCTGGCAGCTCTGTGCTAAAAGGCAATCCAAGATCTAGGTTCATTCCATCCTGTGGCTTCAACATCTTCAACACTTGGTTTCCCAAGTTATATTAAGAACACAAATAGGGAGCTAGGGAGATGGTTCAGCCATTATGTTCATGTGTTGCCCTTGCAGAAGACCTGAGTTCAGTTCCCAACACCCACAGGTTACTCACAACCACCTATAACTCCAGTTCTCGGGGATTGGGACCCTCTTCTGTCCTCTATGGACAACTACATACTTACTAACATTTAATCACACACATGCATATAACTTAAAAATGATTTTTAAAATAAAAAAGAACACAATAATTAGTGTTAGTGGTCAAAGGAAATATTATCCCCACAGATTTCATAAACATCAAGGGGGTAGTGGGTAAGTATTGTGAAAACCTACAAATACCACAACTTAGATGAAATAATAAATCATTCATAAAAAAGTAAACACAAACACCTTACTAATATTGACGTAAAAATGAAGTTTAAAACAAAAATCCTGAATAGGCCTATAGCCATTAAGTAAATTGCAGTTACTATTCAAAACGTTCCCATAAATAAAACTCCAAGCCCAGATGGTTTCACTGGTCAATTCTAGTAAATATTTATGGAGGAAATAACTCCACAAACACTTTTAGAGAATAGAGGAGGACAGAACACTTCCAAACTCATTTTATGAGACCAACTTAACCTTAATACCCAAACTAAAAACACTATAAAAAATGAAAATTACAAAACTTCACTGGGCTTCATCTCATTCCAGCCAGCTGAAAGAGGAAAGAGAGGTGATGTGTTTGTATAAGAGGGTCTTTCAGGGGCCAGGCCCGGAGATAGGGGACTCTGATGCGGAATATTACTTTAACTATGTGGAGATGTGTTACATTTGTTTATGCTGCAGAATATTTCTTTAGCTATGCAAAGGTGTGTTATGTTTTTTAAGCTGCATTTGTTTAATTATAGAAAGATATGTTGCTGTTTTACCTTGCCTGCCTAAGGCACCTGATTGGTCTAATAAAAAGCTGAACGGCCAATAACTAGGCAGAGGAAGGATAGGTGAGGCTGGTGGGCAGAGAGAATAAGTAGAAGGAGGAATCTAGGCTAGAAAGAACAAAAGAGAGAGAATGAGGGAAAAAAGAGAGGGAGACCCCTGGGGCCAGCCATCCAGGCAGCCACCAGACAACCAGTCATGGAAGAAGCAGGAAAAGTAGGACATACAGAATGATAGAAAGGTGAAAAGCCCTGAGGCAAAACATAGATGAAAAGAGATTAAATTAAGTTATAAGAGATAGTGGGAGAAGCCTAAGCTAGGGCCGAGCATTCATAACTAATAAGAGGTCTCCGTGTGATGCTTTGGAAGCTGGCTGGTGACTCAAAAGAAAGCCTGCTACAGTATTCTGTATTCATTCACGTCTTTCAGGCAGACTTCAGCAAGTTGTCTACAAACAGTAGACAAAGTGGGGCAATGTGGTCTGTGTACCCTCAAAATAAAAATGAAAGTATATTTGGTGGAGCTAACAATACAATGCAATAAATTAAAATGAAATCAATAAAAATGAAAAGTATCTACAGAGGGCTGATCAAGAACAAGGAAAAGACTGAATAAATGAATGAATGAATGAATGAATGAATAAATGAATGAATGGGCTGTTGGCTGCTGTTGTATATGAACTCCCTTAAAACTGCCTCCTCCTAGCTCCAGATGAGGTAGTATGTGTAGCAAAAGGGACTCTGATTTACAAGTCACTGACGCACTCTGCTCAGAGTTAACTTGTGGCTAACAGTTGGGTGTGCACTCGCTCAGCTTTTCTGTAGGGACTTGGCAGCAAGCCTGGCCTAGAATTAGACATTTTGGTTCCAGTTCTACATTAGGCTAGCAGAATTCTGCTGTAGTCATTTAGCCCACCCCAACCCAAACTGCCTTCCTTTGTTTCTTTGAGAGGGTGGGAACAAGAGGGACTTGGGGAAGCCAAAAATACATCCTAGTTGGATTTTATGACAAACATTGTGTGGTCTGCCTGTGTACATGAAAAGCTGGTAGAGTTTGTTTTAAAAGACAGGAACTTGTCTTGTTTAAATGTAAGCCACAGCCTCCTCCTCACTTACTAACGCTCCCATATTCCATAGATCTGTTTTCTCTTATTTACATTCCTCATGCTACTATTTTTCGTTCCTCACTTCCCAGCTTACCACAATATGCCCTATTTCCCTCTAAAGAGCTAAAAGGAAGACACATCTTCAAGCAGTTTCTGAGCATGGCCCAACCTAAACTGTCACTCTCTGAAAATCAAAGTGTCTATTGCGTTCAAACAGCAGTAGACCACTATAGAAAAGAGGTGTTCATATGGTACTATGGTCAAGAAAGCTGGTGTACAATGACACCCACCCCCACCCCCAGGTCCTCCTGGCTCTTCTGTAATTGCTTCAGTCACCTGATGGCATCTGCAAGCACGGTTCTACTAATTTCCCTGTCTATCACCAGAATCACCTCCACCCTAAAATTCTCTGTGTCCCAGATTTCCTGAGACTTCACAAGCATGGAGAGCAGAGCCCCAGAAGGTCTTCCCCAAGTTCCTTGAGGAGCCTAGCATGGTATCAGAATAGCCTTCTTGATGCCTCATACATTTCTTTCTGGTGGTGAGATTATCTTCATGAGACACTTGTCTTCAAAGTCAAGTTAAGCATTGAAAGTGTCTTTTATTACTTCTAATGTTCTTCTCCAGCTAAAATTTAAGTTCCTTTGGGGAAAATCATGTAAAGTTGTTTTGGAATTTCCACAGATTCACACATGGCCTCATACATAGTTGATACTCAATAAATAGGTAGCTGTTTTTAAATTTAGGTCAAACAGGAGTATAACTCCAAATTAAAAGGCAAACATTTCCAAGAAAGACAACAGTGTCAATTTTCTATACCATTAAGTAGTAGCATTTTAATGGTGTTTTAATTAAGACTAAGAATAAAAGAGGAAGCAGGAAACTCAGTAGTGAGAAGAGGGGAGTAGGGAAAAAGGAATCCCTCCCAGATAGGGGGCGTGGTACCATAAGAGACACTTGGTCTTTTCCTTGCATTATTTACAATGGGACTATCAGAGTTCGGAGAACAAACTGCTCCATGGTTGCTAGCACAGCTGAAAAGGCCTTGTGGAGGGAGGAAGACTGAGGGTAAGCCTTGAAGGAATACACTTCGTGTTAGTCATTGTTCTCTAGAATAACGGAACTTACAGAATGTATATATATATACATATATATATATATATATATTATATATATATATGAGAGAGAGAGAGAGAGAGAGAGAGAGAGAGAGAGAGAGAGAGAGAGAGAATGGGGGGAAGGAGGTTTATTAGAATAATTTATAGGCTTCGGTTCAGCTAGTCCAACAATGGCTGGCTGGAAAACACAAGAATCTAGTAGATGCTCACTCCGTGAGGCTGGATGTCTCAGTTGATCTTCAATAGACATTGGAATTCCAAAGAAGTGGGTTCTAAGGCCAGTGAAGGATTGGACTTGCTAGTGAGGCAAGGGCAGGCAGGCAAAGAACAAAGCTTTCTTCTCCCATGTCCTTACATAGGCTTCCAGCTGAGGTGTGGCCCAGATTAAAGGTGTGTGGTGATATTTCATTTGTGCTGAAATGTGGTGGTATTTTATTTGTGCTTTAATAAATAAAGCTTGCCTGGAGATCAGAGGGGAAAGGCTAGCCATTATAAGTAAACAAAGAAGTCAGGCAGTGGCAGCACACACCCTTAATCCTATCATTTGGCAGGCAGGATCTCTGTGTGTTCAAGGCCACACTGGAAACAGAGCCAGGTGTGGTGGCACACGCCTTAAATTCCAAAACTAGTTAACCATGGAGGTCTGGAGGTCTGTACAGACAGACAGAAATTGACAGAACTGGGTAGGAAGAGGAAGTGATGTAGCTGGACAGAGAGAGCAAATCAGATGGCAAAACAGCAAGGCATATGGATGTGGGTAGACAGGAAGTCACAGCATTTTGGAAGCTGCAGAGTTGGAGAGGTAAGGTTGGCTGGTGGTTTTCCCTATTTCCCTGATTTCTCTAAGGGTTTCACCCCTATATCTGGCTCTGTGTTTTTTATTTAATAAGACCATTTAGAAATTCATCTACAAAGCTGTGTCTTCCTTGCTCAAGATACAGATTGGAAGTGGATCTTTCTACTTCAAATTAAGCAAAACAATTCCTCACTGGTATGTCCTCCATTTTTGAATTTTAGTTAATCCCAAATATAATCAAGCTGACGACCAAGAATAAATATCACACAGTTTGATCAGGTAGATGAGTCAAGGAGAGCTTTTCTGTCCAGAGACCAGCACAAGCAAAGATAAGAGAGCAAGATGAAGTTGCTAAAATGGGGTCTTGAAAACAACTGAAAGAGGCCAAAACTGTTAGGGAAATGTGTGGGTGTGTGGTGGGACCATTACAGTGTGGTCCAGTCAAGGAGAACTTGGAAATCCAGGTGTGGGATAGAAGGGTATTAGAGACTTACATGCTGGGAGAGACCCAGGTAGTTTAACTTGGAGAATGCTTCCACCCACCAAGGGGACTACCACCCAGCTCTGACGCTGCTCACCATTTTCCTGTGCAGCTTCTTTGTGAGATCAAGTGCGGTCTGATCAGTCGGAACCTAATCTTTTTAACCTCAATCTGACTGCCAATTAACTTACTCTTCACAGTCCCATCTTATATTTGACAGTCCGCAGTGGACGAGCCTATTTCTTTTTTGTTTGTATAAAGGTCTTTTTTGTGTTGTTGTTGTTGTTGTTTTCTCTCATTTTGATTTATCTGAGCAAGTTGATGATTTGGAACAGGACAGATAGAATGAATATCTACTATAAAGGGGATTTATAAGATTGGCTTATGCTATTGCATAAGCTATTGCCTGTTGGACTAGGTAGTTTGATATGTCCATTGGCTGATGGAGAAGCTGAGAATCCAGGAGCTGCTTCATCTACGGCACTGGACCCCTCTGCAGTCCCACTCTGGCACAGAAGGTCTGAAGGATTCCTGCCTTCACTCCACACTGGAAGACTGAAGGGGCTGGGTTCTGATTTCAAGGAAGGATGGACGCAGCAGCGGCAACAGGATAGACACACTCCTTAGCAAAAGGAAACTGCAGGCAAGCAAGCAGCCCTAGCTCCCCCTGGAGCCCCTGTGTACCTGGGCCACCGGCATGCGGCGCCGCCCACTCTGTTCTAAGTTTAAAAAGTCTCATACAAAGAAGGGCAGAGTAGCTATGTCTGTGACCTCAGTACCCAGGAGGCCAGGACAGGAGGATTTATATGAGTTTATCCTGAGCTACATAGTGAGTTTCAGACCAGCCTCAACTGGTGTGAGACTCAAAAAAATATTGTCTCAAAAAAATGCAAAATAAAAAAATATAAAACATAAATCTCTCATAGAAAAACAGAGTTAAGAATAATTTGGCTACCATCACACTAGTGTTACCAAAAAATAGAAATACGCCAGGCACTGGGATACACATGTGAAAGGGAACAGCACACAAGAGAAAGATCATCAAAATGAAGTGGCATCTGGGGCTTCAGAAGAAATCCAGATCAAAAGGAACCTTCCACCTCCTGCTCTGATCTCCCAGAACCCTGACTCATGTTCTGAGGAAACCCAAAGAAAGGGCCCACATGGAGAGGAACAGGGCTGGTTAACAGAATGAACTGGTTGGCCACAGCAGGGCACCAACCCACCAGCCATGTGCGTGAGCTATTGAGAAGTACATCATCAGGTCTCAGCCGGGGCAATTTCACTGATAATAGGAGAGCAGAGACAAGGTGTCTTTCCCAAGGGGAATATCTCCGCCCTAGGAATCTTAGTGTGCTAATCTATTAACCAGATAACACAGTCAGTACGTTGATAGTTGATACAGTACTAAAATATCTTATACCTTTAAAAGATGAGGCTTCTTGTAAAAAGAGAAGATACCAGGCATGATGGCAAATGCCTGCCTTCCAGCACTCAGGAGACTAAGGCTGAAAGATGATGAGTTCAAGTCCACCCTGGGCTACTCAGCAAGACTGCCTCAACAGTAACAAAGATAATAATGAGGGAGGAGAATGAAGAAGAGGAGGAGAATGAGGAAGAGGAGGAGGAGAATGAGGAAGAGGACGAACAGGAACAAGAAGTTGACAGAGTGAAGAGAGTGAGAACTCCAGGCACTAGAGAGATCTCTAAAGGTTAGGTAGGAAATTACAAATTTCAGAACATGAAGACCTCTCTTTAACATTCCTATTTATTTTATTTATTTATTTTTATTTATTTATTATGTATACAGTGTTCTGTCTGCACACATCCCTGCAGGCCAGAAGAGGGCACCAGATCTCATTACAGATGGTTGTGAGCCACCATGTGGTTGCTGGGAATTGAACTCAGGACCTTTGGAAGAACAAGCAGTGCTCTTAACCTCTGAGCCATCTGGACCTTTGGAAGAACAAGCAGTGCTCTTAACCTCTGAGCCATCTCTCCAGCCCCCTAACATCCCTATTTAAACCTGACTCTAGAGCCTGGAATTCGGGTCAAATAGCCATCTACTCATCAACTGTGATGGTTAATCCCAATTGTCAGATGGATGAGATCTAGAGTCACTGGGAAGCAGGGTGTCAGGGATTATGGTATAGGTTAGTTGAGGTGAGAAGACCGGTCCATTGTGGGTGGCACCATTCCCTGGGCTGGAATCCTGAATTATATAAATGGAGAAAATGAGATGAATAGTGCCATTCCTTGCTTTCTGTTACTTGACTGTATATACAACCAGCTCCCTCAAGTTCCCACTGTCCTAACTCCCCCACTATAATGGGCTCTAGTATAAACTGTGAACTATCATAGTAACAGAAAAGTAACTAAGATAACTAACTTTATCTTATAGGTAGGTAATGTCTACTCCTCCCTCTTGCAGAAGAGATGGGTAAAAATATTGGGACACAAAAGGACAGGTGTTCTTGACTGTTAATCCTCTAAACTAGTGTTTCTGATAATATATTATGCACACAAGTGACGTGACAATATTATTTGAATGTGTTTTTTATTTGGGTATAGTAGGATAGAGCCTGAGTCTTTATGTATCTAATCCTAAATGGTAACTTGTGTTACCAGTCTATATTCTACACTTCAAACAGTAGAAACTTGTTCACCACATTAGTGTAGACTTCAATGCCTCTTACAGGCAACTCCCTCCACAAATACTGAGCCTGCTGCAAAGACTGTTTCACTGCCACACATCACTTTCTCCACCACCGTTATTGTCACCTCCATTAACATCTCCATCCCTATCAGCTCCACTATCAACATCAGCATCACCTTTACTACTGCTCTCAACCCCCAATGCTACCTCCATCACCACTTCTCCCTCTATTGCCATCAACTCCAAAACCAACACCATTAACACCAAAAACACCGAGTCATCTCTATTGCCTCAGCATTGCCCTTTACAGACCACCACAACCACTTAGATGGCAAATTATTGATTTAGCCAAATTGACTCTTCTTTGGCATCCAAGAGATGACTCAACCAATAGGTAAGGTCAATGAAACTGTGATCATTAAGAACTAGTGGTTTAACAAGCACTTCCATAACATCGGGGAATCCTGGATCCCCCTGAAATATGGAGCCCATCTGATCAAAACAGCTGAAGCACAGAACGAGATTCAAGAAAAAGGCAAGTCCTAACAACAATAGTATGGCTGTCATGAAACCATGGCCAAAACAGCCACCTTCACTTAATCATGTTTGGTCTTATAGAAGAGTTCAAACACTTGGAAGGATGAGAGGCTATAAGCAGGTGGGCTTAGCCTCCCGTTGAAACAGGTAACTCCCCAGCTGCATACAATGAAAAACAGAAAGCTAGGGTTTCTTTCTTTCTCACTCTTTTCCTTTCCCCAACATTTCTAGGATGAGCTGCCAGACAAGCTTAATGTGTGTGTCTATCAAACCCTTAAGTCCCCGGTGAATATAACTTTCATCCTATGAAATGAGCAATCTGCCCAAGCAGTAGCAGCATGAAGTTCAAAAACATGTGCCTGGCTAGGTAAGGGTGATCTGTATCCACAATGTGGGCAGCAGTGATTTCCTTGTCTAAGCTTCTCAAATGAGAGAGGCTAGGAAGGCAGCAAGTGGGCCCCACCGATGGGAACCTTCTGGGGCTTCAGTAGTGATTACAATGGAGTTCTCTAATTGCTTGTGTGTTTTATTAAGTAGATCCCATTAGAGTCTAAAATCACATGCCATGTTTAAATGTTATTTCTGTAAACTATACAAAACTATAATTCTCCAGTAGAGGCGGGGGGCGGGGGGGGGGGAGGCCGTCAAATAAGGAACGATATGAAATGAAATCGTTCCCCTCCTTTGCGAGACAGATGTTATTTTTGGCTCTACTGTATAATGCATTCCATATTCTAGTCTCTTTTTAAGCAAGCAGTAGGAATAGCACATGCTTGCATACAGTGCACCAAAATCCATTATCAGGAAAACTTATTTTTGCTAACATTGACAACCCTTCAGGTCCCTGGTGCAGAAAACCCAAGCTGCCAGCTACAAAGGGAACACATTATGCCAAGGTAGGAATTTTTTCATCCATTCAAAGGGGTTCTTCGATAGAAATGAAGCTGTATACTTTCTTTAGAATCTGTCCTGAGGGCTGACAAATGATTTTTTTCCTCGCTTACCTTTCCTGTGGAGCTCTTGTTCTTTTATACTGACAGATATTATAAGATTTGGGTTTTCTTTTATCACCTTTAGAAAAAGGTAGAGAAAGGAAACAAATATGGCACAAACTTACACAGAAAAGAAGTACTTCATCACACCAACTGGATATTCGCGTTGCATTTATCTTGAAAAAAAAAGTTTAATGCTGTGTAAATATCAGATGAAACTAGTTAGCTCCAGGGCAGAAAAACTAACCTCTGTATTGAAATATGATGAGAAAAATGCAACCAGAAATGAGTGAAATGTACTGATTGAAAGAGGCCAGGCTTGCCAAACAATATGTGGAGGGAGAGACAAATGGTTATCATTAGGTAGATTTAATATTCAGTTCTTTATGATAGAGAAGCTGATGTTCACTTAAATAATTTGGCCCCAGCCAGTTGAGAGAGCTCTCAGGGTCTGTGAAGGCATTCATTTTATTTTGAGTTTTTAAAGCTGGAAGCATGCCCTCAGCATCCTGGGGTCAGTACCCGCTATGTTAAGAACTGCCAAATACTGAAAAAGCATAGGCACAGGGGGCCGAGAGCGGCTCCCTGTAAACACTGTTACTCTCCTCTGTGTGAAAGAATAGCAATTGCAACAACTGGGATCCTGTGGTGCCCCAGGATGCCTTGTAAGTTCAAGGAAAGTTCTGGAATCATCTGAGTGGCTTTTCACAATGGAGGAAAGTAGAGATTATGATGCACTCAAAGTCAGGGAAAGAATAGTCAGAAAGTAGGAGCAACAGCCTCACAGTTATTTCTCCCGGAGACCATCCACATTTGGGAGTCCAGTTCCCGTTCCCTTCCAATACAAGACTGGCTATCCTAGGGTGGGGTGGAGTAGAGTACCGCCCTGTGATGGTTAATCTTGGCTGCTAACCTGGTTGTATCTGGAATCAACTAGAGGACATGCCTCTGGACTAGTCTTTGAGGGAAGTTCTGGGAAGGGTTAACTGAGGAGAGATGATCCCCAGCCTGGGTGGAACCTCCTAGCAGCAGCCCAGATGTAAAGCGGTCTGAGGACAAACTAAGGCCACATGCTTGCTTACTGACCCTTCTTGCTAGTGGTCTATCTTGCTGCACCTGCAGCTGTCTGTCATCCTTCCTTGCCACCAGAACCTATTCTCTTCAGTTTCCCAAGGTGAACTGAAGACCAGCAGGTCTCCAGAAATCCTCTCGTTCTTGGCACCATATGGGTATTGCTGAGGCATCAATTTAATAGACTAACCAGCTTCTGGGATCTCAGCCTCCCCAGCAGCAGGTAGCCACTGTTTGACTACCCAGCCCTTATCATGCAAGCTAATATCATAAATCTCCTTTATAATATATATTTATTCTTATGTGTCTGACACTGTAGAGAATTCTAATAATTCCCTGGCTCTCCTATACAAACCTGGCAGGAGGAAGACCTTGGATACCACCATGGTACTGGGGAAACTCTTCTGCTATAAGCAGCCAATCTTTCTTGCTGGTGGTTAGAACCCACAGACAGTCAGACGTCTACTTGGGAGCAGGTCACTTACAGCTTAAGGAGACAGTGCCTGGACACAGCAAAGACTTTCATCCCAAATACTTGAATTTCTTTCTGCCTGTAGACTCAAGACTTTGCTTGACTCTTGCCAACAAGGCCTAGAAACTGATGGATGAATGTATCAGCTTTCATGTCCCTGGGTAGAACAGTTCAGCATATTCTAGCCAGTGCCTCAGAAGGGCTGCAACGGGACTAACTGTTCCAACATAAAACATTCATCAATGTTGCTTTCACTTCTCTCCATTCCTCAAGTCTTCCCACTGCTTATACCTTCAAGCAACTTTCCAGGCAGACACATGCTGAACTCTTCATTCCAAAGTCTGCTTCTGAAGGGCAACTGAACTAACACAGCTGCTGTGAGCAACTCCAAGTAATATAAAGTTATTTGGTAAGAATCTGACACCAATGGGGTTAGAGCAGTGCTTCTCCACCTTCCTAATGCTGCGACCCTTTAATATAGTTTCTCATGCTATGGTGACCCCCAACCATAAAATTATTTTCATTACTACTTCATAACTAATTTTGCTACTGTTATGAATCAGTGTAAATATCTGTGTTTTCCAGCGGTCTTAGGCAACCCATGAAAGGATCCGTCAGCTCCCAAATGGGTTGCAACCCACAGGTTGAGAATCACTGGGCTAGAGAGATGGCACAGTGGTTAAAAGCACTGGCTGCTCTTCCAGGGGACAGTGGTTCGATTCCCAGTACCCACATGGCATCTTATAACTATCAGCAACTCCAGTTCAGTATTATATGATCTTATTGGTATTATTTGTTATATAAACTTCCAGTATTATTAAGCTCCATATTTTGCTTAATCTTGACTGTCAACTCAATATGATTTAAAATCACCATGGGAACAGTTACCTGGGAATGCCTGGGAGGGATTGATCTAGATGAGGTTAATTAAGACTGGAAGGCGCACCTTAAATGTGGGTGGTGCCGTTCCATGGGTTAGGATCTAGGACTGGATAAAAGGAGGAGAATAGACAAGCCCAAGCAGTCATTCCCTGATTCCTGACTGTGGACACAATGTGCACAGGCTCCTCCTGCCTCCGCTGCCACCGTCCCTGATAAATCTTACCTGGAACTGTAAGGCAAAAGAAGCCCTTCCTTCTTCAAGTTGTGTTTCTCAAGTATTTTGTCTCAGCAAAGAGACAAGTATCTAATGCAAGCTCATGCCCAATCACATCGCTAAACATTTCCCAAATAACTGTAGCCCAATAGCCAATCACAGTCTAAGACAGCACCTGCAGCCACGGTCTTCCTTACCATGGGCATTGGAATTTGGACTGAATATTTTACATGCACACTGTCAGGGTCTTTTTGTTAGATCTTGATGTCGCAGATCCTGTGTGATTAGAAGAGAAATTGATCCCCTAAGCTCTCTAAAAGGTTTTAGTGAAGTAAAATTTCACACCCGACTCAGCTACATATGTAAATATTTGTCAGCAAGTAGACAGAAAACAACCAAGCCGTCCCAGCTTCCCATGCTATTCAGAGCATCAACCTCCACCTGCAAGAAGCATTCACCTGAGACTAATGGATAGCATTGCATAACAGGACTCAGCTGGCCAGCAAGGACCTTGTGAATCAGTTGCTGGACAAAGGACCCTTTAGGGCTACACAGTTAAATGTGCTAGGCCAGCTCCCACCCTTTAACAGAGACAAGTATGAGCATCTCTTCCCAAAACCTGCCCCAATGGCTGTTTACCTCTGTGCCCTGTTCGTTGACTTTTCAGCCTCCATCAGTCTCAAGTATTAATAAGAAAGTCCAGTGTACACTCGTCTCTATCGCTCCTCAGAGGCTCTGACTACTGCACCTGACTTACTATGCTTGGAACAGGTGGCGTTTATCAGCTTATCTTGTTGAAGTCAACAGGCTAGGAAATTTGAACACAATCTATGGAATGGCGCACACTAGGGGTTGCTCTATGGTGCTGTAAAGGGCTGGGAATGTGACCACGTAGGCAAAAGTGACCCACACAAATCTTCCTAAGACCTCCTGTTTACAGAGAATGCACTAGAAGTGAGACACAAATTATATAGGGTGCGAACAGAAGCAAGAGTGCTCACCTCACATACACAAGTGTGATCATGCGGGCACAGCTTCACTACTCTGAGGTGTATGTACAATCACATTCCATGCTCAGGGCTTCTTCACAAAAGGATTTCCCCCTAAAGGAAGAAACTCACAAGTTTTTAAAAAAATCTTTTTAAAACAGTGTGTTTACTATGCAATCCAAAGTAGCCTTGAACTTGAACCCTCACTCTCGTGAGAGCTAGGATCATATAGTATGAACCGCAACACCCAGATCCAGCCAATTCCAGATGGGGATGTGAATTTTGTACATGTGTGAGGGTGTGTACGTACATGTGTCCTGTGTGTGTGGAGCCATGTTGAGTGTCTTTGCCTATTGCTTTCCACCTTTTTTTTTTTTTTTGAGGCAGGTTCTCTCATTGGACCTGAAGCTCGCCAATTCAATAAGGGGGGATGATCAGCAAGCTCCCCTCCCCAGAGATCCACCAGTCTCCACCCGCTTCCCAGCACTGGGATTACAGATCTACATGCCTGAACTCAGATCCTACTGCCTGCACAGCAAACATGTTACTGACAAGCAAGTCCCCAGGCCCAATACCAGATTTGTGACAGTGCATTCACAAAGGGCCCAGACAGCTAGGGTTTTTACACAACCCCTAGTGTGTGCCAATCCATAGATTGTGTTCAAATTTCCTAACCTGTTGACTTCAACAAGATAAGCTGATAAACGCCACCTGTTCCAAGCACAGTAAGTCAGGTGCAGTAGTCAGAGCCTCTGAGGAGTGATAGAGATGGATGTACTCTGGACTTTCTTATTAATGCCTGAGACTGATGGAGGCTGAAAGGTGAACCAGCAAGGCCCAGGGGGACACAGCCCTGGAACACAAAACCAGAACAAAAGACCTTCGCAAAAAACAGCTTTGGATTTTGTAGAGCGGTTACACCACACCTTTACTTATTCTTTAATTCTTTGTGATCATTTCTTACTTTTATCCTTATTAATTCTGTAACAACACATGCTTTGAGTTTATTTTCTCAGTTGTATCTAGTGCTTTGATTTCAAAGATTAGTTCACTTATTTTTTTAATCCTGTTTGTTTTTCCTAATAAGTACAATTATGATAACTATTTCTCCAAGTATGGTTATATCATTGGTTTTTAACATGTACTTTATAAATCATTTTTATTTATTTTCCTTCAATTTAAGTGTTTCAAAGAAGTAGACTTATTGTCTTACTCTCAAGGATTATGGTTCAAAGAGCTTACTTGAATTTCTTTCATTTCTCCTAGGGTTTATTGCTTCTGGTTTTAATGCTTGTATGTTCAGAAAACATTGCCCATGTGACCTATTGTTTCAAATTTATTAACTTTCTATAATGCACAATCAGTTTTTCCTGATTTTTTAATGTACTCTTGAAAGAACAAATACTGTTTGTTAGTTATATTTATTAAGTCAAATTTATCTCAAGTCCTTATATTCTTATTTTTAATATACTGATTTATTGATTCCTAACAATGTATGTTAAAGGCCACTCTGATTGTTAAGCCTCCCACTTATCCTCATATTTTCTATTTGTTTATATATTTAGAAGCACATGTTGTCAGGGTCGTAAAGGTTTGTTTGATTAATACACCCTTATATCAATCTTAGTAATAACTGACTTGCACTATCTTCAGTCTGACATTATTATTGCCAAATTTGTTCTATTTTGGTTCTCGCTTTCCTTTTATACTTTTTTTTTTTCCATTTCTTTCATTCCAACCTTTGGTGGCTTCATTCTAGTTGGAGGAGAAAGCAGGACACGCTGTTCTGGGCAGTGTAACCTCCAGCCTGTCTCCTGTGAGCTGGGTGAAAACAGAGCGTGCTCTCCCTCAGGCAGAAGAACTTCAGTCAGTCTCCCAGTGAGAGATATATTGATTCACCTGGATGTCACAGCCACCAGGACTATCCCAGACTCTCCTTGTTGACTGTCCCTGCCTAAAAGCACACACATGGGGTTGCTCGTTGCCTGGTTATAAAAGGTGTAAAGGGGGAGAGACAATCAGTAAACTCAAATGCTTCTCTCCGGAGCCCTACCTAGTCACCCTGAAGGTGTCCCCGGGCATCCTTGGAACCATGTTCACCTTTGCAGAAATTATTTCTTACATGTGTTTTAAGTTGTGAGTTACTTTTCTTTCTTTCTTTTGCTCTGGTTGTTGGTTGGTTGGTTGGTTGGTTGGTTGGTTGGTTGGTTGGTTTTTTTGAGACAGGGTTTCTCTGAATAGCCAAAGCTGTTGGCTGTCCTAAAACTAGCTCTACAGTCCAGGCTGGCCTCAAACTCAGAGATCCACCTGCCTCTGCCTCCTCAGTGCTGGGATTAAAGGCATGTGCCACCATGCCCAGCTAGTGAGTTCCTTTTCAATCTGACCTCAGTTATCCTCACCTTTCTTAAGATCGTAAAATGGTTTTTGGCTAACATTCCCTTATTGTTGACAATATAGTAGGGGTTTTAGAGCAGGGTGTGCGATCTTGATATTGAACCTCAAACCTTGCACATGATAGACAATCATTTACCATGGAGCCACATTCTTGACCTTTTGTAATTAAAAGGAAGGGGGTAAGCAGGGTCTCACTAAGTTGCGCAATCTGACTTTGAACTTGTGATCCTCCTCCTTCAATCTATTGGGTAGCTGGGATTAAAAATCTAAACCACCAGGCCAATATGGCTTTAAAGCAATATTTTTGTCATCTTTCTATTCTTGAAGTAGGTTAAAGAAGCTACAAGAGTTTCTATAATACTTATGTTATATTTCCAGTTACTTCTTTAGCTCAAAAGGGGATCCTGGAGCAAAATACAAAAACATTTTAGGGACTTGATATATACTAGCAATTGCTTTCTAGAAGAATTATAAAAATTTACACTACTGTCAGAAACTTTGCTTATTGCTTAGTACAGAGGCAAAGTTGGATGTTAAGTTGTGAGTTTGGTAAAAGTACAAATGACTGTGGATGTAGCTCAGTTGGTAGAGTGTTGGCCTAGCATGCACAAAACCCTAGATTTGATTCAGCACTACATACGTAACCTGGGAATGCTGACGGAGGCCTGTGACATAGGCCTGTAATCCCAGTATTCAGGAACTGAAGGAAGGATGATCAGAAGTTCAATGTCATCCTGGACTACGTAGGAAATTTTAGTCTAGCCTAAGATACATGAGACCTAGCTGAGAAAAAATAAGTATAAATAACATATAATAAACAGTGTGCATTTAAAGTATATAATTTGGTAAGTTTTGGCACATGTGAAATTACCATTATGCTCAAGAAGGTGGATATATGAACAACCTCCTTCTATCATTTTGCACTCCCTCTCTCTCTGCTCCTGGCCTGATTCCCTCTGCCTTCCTTGGATAACCACAGGTTCTGATTTTCAACAATATTAAATAATTTGTACTTTCTAAAAGTCCATATAAATAGAAAAATAGATAAAGATATAAATCTCTAGTATTCCAGCATAGTTATTTTGAGATTACCCATGTTATTGCATATATCAATAGTTCACTCTTTGTTCATGGCCATGGTGGTATTTTGCTATAAGAATACACAAATTGTCGGGCCTGGTGGCATATGTCTGTAATCCTAGCACTTAAGAACTAAGACAGGAAGAGTGCAGGTTCAAGGCCAGCCTTGCTGCAGGCTGATAGGAGTCGCCTGGGAGACTATCTCAACCACAAATAAAATAAAATGAATATGTGGCAATTCATGTATTCACTTTTCCTTTGTTTTGACTTGGATTCTCTCTCTTATCTAAAGAAATACTGCTGGGGATAAAACCCCACATAACATAACTTAGACCATCTGAGACATACTGTTTATGTATCGGAAGTATACTGTTTAATATTGTCAAGTCTATTCACATTATTAAGAAACCGATCTCCAGAAAACTTTCATTTTGCGAATCTGAAATTCTCTGCCTTTGAGCAGTCGTGTTTCTTTTGCCTCCTCCAAGTTCCTGGTAACGGCCATTCCGCTTTCTATTTTTACAAATTTGTCTACTTTGTTCACGTCCTACGAGTCAAGTCCTGTAGTGTTCATCGCTTTATGACTCACTTGCTCTACACAATGTCCCTAAGACCCATCCATGTCATGCTGACTGACAGGATTTCCTTCATCCTTCAAGAAGATGATTAATACAGAGAGTAATAGCTGGTTAAAGTGTTGGGGTGACTGTTGAGTGCTCAGACCCAAACCCCACAGCTATGTATTGTTCCACCCGGCAAGGATCGGGAAATAGGGTAGAAGAAAGGGAAGTAAGAACTTAGAACTGAAGGATGGTGGGAACCATCGTGAAATTCTGTCTTCTGGACATGACGTGATCATTGTGCTCATGAACTCGGGGAAGCTGTGGCTATAAACACGGAAGCTTTACAAGTTGGGGTCCGTTGACATTCCAGCACAGATAGGGGAAGGAGCTCATGAGTAGCTCAGAGGAAGTCAGTGGCAGCTGGAGGAGATGTAGGCATGTCTTCAGTAGTGTAGCCACTGATGGATAAATTGTCTGGGCTGCAGTTAACAACACCCACACTCATGCTCATGCGAGCAACTCTAATGAAGGTCCATCAACATCAACGACATCAGCAACAAAAACAGCTACATGAAAGTAGGAAAGGAACTCACTGAGGAGAGTCAGGGGACTAATGAGAGGGAGCCAGAGAAGGTGAGAGAGGAAATAACCCAAATACATATATGCATGTATGCAATTGTCAAAGAATAAACCAATCAATGAAAAAATAATAGAGCATTGACATAATATGTGATGATCCCAAGGGTTTTTAACAGTTGTATAATTAGATTTCCAAAAAAGGTTCATAACAGGAGTGTAGCTGGAGAATTTTTCCACAGCACAGGAGCAAAATTGCAGATGTGAAGTAACAACGAAATAATTTTATGGTCGAGGGTCACTGCAACATGAGGAACTGTATTAAAGGGTCACAGCGTTAGAAAGGTTGAGAACCTCTGACTTAAAGTAACAGAAATTCCTTCTCTCCCCACTTAGGAGGCTGGAAACCCAAAGACAAGATGCTAGTGTGTTTCAGAAGCCTCTCTGACCAAAGGCTAAGAACAAGACTAATTGTGCCTGGGTGTCACCTGCCATCATGTGTCAATCAAGACTATCCTGTTTACAATTGATTTTTTTTCATTTGTTTATATTTTGATAGTTTTATTGCTGTGTCTCCAAGTTCACTAATCTTTGTTTCTTCGGAGTTTAATCTTCCACTAATGCTATATAATGTATCTTTCACCTTTCTTAATGTTGCTCTCAGTGCTCAAAGTATGATTTGGACTTTTCTTTCATATGGCAACTTTTTGTTTGGGCACATGGGCTGTTTTAATACTTGCTTTAAATTTACTGTCTACTAATTATAACATTTTGTCAATTTTATATTGATTTTTTTCCTCATTACAGATTATTCCCCTACTTTTTTTCATGCCTGTTAACTTTTTAAAAATCACATTCTAGCTGTTATAAGTTGGCTATTGTTTGGTCCGGATATTTTGGCATCTCCACCAAACCTTCTAAGCTTTATCCTGGGAGACAATTCAATTACAGAGAAATAGTCTTGCTCTTCTTTGTTGTTGCTTTCTAGTGTCCTTGGGAAGGACAGGGGCAGCATGTGGCCTAGAGCTAATTAGGTCCCTCCTCTGAAGCAAGACTTCTCTGAGAGTTTACCCAGTGCCCCGTGAACCAACCGCAAGGCTCTGCAGTCTGACTGGTGGTAACAGCACTATCCCTGCCCTGTGTGAGAAGCAAGCATTACTCCTTGTAGCCCTTCCAAGTGGTCCTTCTCTTGTCCTGGTAGTGTCCTCATCGGCACCGGCCACTACCTTGAAAATTATTATCTCCTGTATTATGTCCTTCCTGGTTTCAGGTGAGAGAGAAAATCAAACCTTCTCTCTCTGTCTTGACAGTAACAACAAACTTCTTTTTTGGTGTGAGTAGCTTTGCTTCAAGTAACTCCTCTATGAAGCACAGATAGAATGCAAAATCCCTGTGGATGGTGAGCTGGGAATGGATTGCAGCCTGACAGAGCCTGTCCATATTACTGCTGCTTCAGAGAGCTCAACAGTCCCAAGGCTCTCTCCTGGTTCTTAGAGATGCATGGGTCTAATTAAAAAGTCACATGATCAAACTCCTCATTTTTGCACTTGAAGAAACCCAGAGTCGAAATATTTATGTTACCTGCCCATGGTCACATAGTTAACACCTAACCCAGTGGTTCTCAACCTTCCTAATGCTGGGACCCTTTAACACAGTTCCTCATATTGTGGTGACCCCCCAACCATAACATTATTTTCATTGCTACTTCATAACTATAATTTTGCTACTGTTATGAATTGTCATGGAAATATCTGATATGCAGGATATCTAATATATGACCCCGAAGAAGTTGCAACCCACAGGAAGTTGCAACCCACAGGTTGAGAATCTTGGCCTAGACCGTAAGATAAAAGGGAATACTGGCTACATCTGAGTAAAGACCTCATTGCTAGATCTACCTTGGTATTTTCAAGTTTCAAGAAGCCTATGATAATAACAAAAGGGAAAGCCTGGGACTTCACAGATGATCTGATACCTATAGCTCCCCATTATGCCTTCCCTTTGGAGTTCAGTTTATTTCCCAAAGCCCCATCTCCTTGGGAAGGCCTTCAAGTCCTTGGCTTCACTCACAGTCCCTCTAGCAAAGACCAAACTGAATATTAGTACCTCAGAGCTGAAGACTAGCCCAAGCCTCTGAGTCACAAGCAGGTATTGTGTCTACACTTCCTTTCTATCAGAACATCTAAAATCCAGCAGAGTGGTATTCTCAGTGATGCACCAGATGTTTAAAGAGAGATTCCCCCGGAATGGTGTTTGTGACTATTGTCAAAAATTCCTGGGAACACGGGGGTCTCGATCTCTCATTCACATGGCACAGATTCCGCTTTGCCTTAAACTTCCTGAAGGAGTACAGTGCTTAGGAAAGGGTTGATCAAATAGAAGTGAATGCTCTGAACCCCCACTGAGACGATGAGACAGGAAGGACCCAGGTGCCAAAAGCAGCTCCCTCAGACGTTGACATACTGGATGAGTCTGGATTTGCCACTCAATGAATCTCAAATTCCTTGATTTAAACAGTACTCACAGAACCTGCCCCTGCTTGCCTTCCCGAGAACCTGGGAGCTATAGCTGAATTTAAAAACCAATTTGTAAGTTCCTTGGAGCTCCGTGGAGATAGGATAACATAAATACATGGTACTACTATTGTTAAACATACTTAAATATAGTTAAACTCTCTCTCTCTCTCTCTCTCTCTCTCTCTCTCTCTCTCTCTCTCTCACACACACACACACACACACACACACACACACACACACACACACACAAACTATCCTTGAATATTTACAATTTTACACCAAGAGGGATTACCTGCAGATTTCTTAGTGTTTTCTCCAATCAATGTTTCAAACTGCAGAATGGGTAAGTGGTCTGGAATCTCACTATACTGTATTTCCCTAGAGCTCAGGACTTGCGATGTATTTAAAACACCTTTCACATGGGTGGGAACCGAAGAAATCTCATCACAATGTTATTACTCCACCACCACCACCACCACCCCACCACCACCACCACCACCACGTCACTGGATTTCCTCGGAAGTGGTGTCAGTGTGAGACTTCAGCACGGGAAGTACAGTCATCCAGTGACTAGTGACTTAGTTTGAATTTGGAGGCTGCTGCTTAGGGCTGTCCCAGTGTAAGTGAGCCATCTGACTTGTCCTATCAACACAGTTAGTTAAGTGGGAAAACACAACCAGGAGGCAGAAGGAAAATGAAAATACGCTGACAAGAAGGTCTAACATACTTGTCAATTGAATTTTGTGTTTAGTTCTGAGCAATCAGGGAAAAAATGATAAATGTAGATTTCACAACTTCCATGTTTGGGAAGGAAATACTTTCTTTTCCTTGAGGTTATGTTTGTGGTTGTCATCGCCGGCTTAGTTGAGTAGATAAAGTAACCTCAGTTTCATAGGATCATCTCCACCACCACCCCAAAATAAAAAATAAAATAAAATCCCCTCCCATTGTATCCTAAGTAAGAACTAAACATTCAGACGCCTCCATTTCTCATGGCCAGTGAAATGTCACCATGAGGTCACCCAACCCCACCCAGCCAAGGAAATCAGAGCCCAGAGACATTAAATAATATTTCAGAGGCCACCCAGCTAGCCATGACCGGCAGACAGATTAAAAACTTGAGGGTTCCTGACCCCAAGGTCAGCCCCTGGTTTTAGGTAACACTTTCTGAGGCTGAAGACACTAGGTACACATGCATGAGGCTCGGTGTACAGAAACGTAAGAGCTGAACAAAACCCAAGAGGAGCTGAAAGGCCGGGATGCACCAGGCTCTTCCTGGGCACGTGAGCCTTCCTCTCACTCCATCCCCTTCCTGTCACCACAGCTGTGGTTTCAACTGATGAATTAGGTGTGAGGCTAGCTTCCCCTTCTGTGAAGAACTTTTTTTTTCCCAGTGGGGCAGAAGAATCAGGGTGTCTGCGAGATGGTACAGGGTGTTGTTCAAGACACTGATGGGTGACACCTTGCTAGGAAACTCCAGCAGGGTAAGGGCTGGGAAAACATCTGTCTCCAGTGGAGATGGTGACAGCCCCCTCCCCCCACGAGCCTCAGACACAACCCAGGCCTATCAACTCCCAGCTGAAGGAATCTTATCTCCGGGAGGAGGCGCCTCCAGGGAATGGGGTCACCCAAACAGTGTGACCCTAGAGAAAACATTAAGAATACATTTGACAGCAATTTGCAGGAACAGCTTCCTCGTGTTCTAGCCTCAGGAACAGAGCACAAAAGGACCTTTCTGCCAAAATCAGTTTTCACTGGTCCTGTCTCTGAAGGTCCTGTGATTTGTAGTTGGGGGCAAGAATGTCTGAGAAAGGTGATAGAACACAAATCTGAGACACCCCAAAAATCCATGCATCACCCTGTAAAGAGGTTTTTGTTTTAAAACCAAAATAATTTGCCTATCTCCCAATACACCCCAGTTCCCATCCAAGTCTTTACCCCCACCAGCCAGGGGGAACAACACTCCTAATAAGCATCTCAAAGTGGTTGTTTTACTTCCACAGTATCTGTACTGCGCCCTAGAACTGAAAGGAATCGTAAGAGCCTCCCACTAGAAAAGCAGTGCATGTGCCGTAGCTAGTTAGTGAAGAGGAGAGGGCTTGGCGCTCCCAACTCTTGCCTTGCTGCTCTCTTATTTCAACTGATGTTTGCTGTGTGCTTAAAAAAAAAAAAATAGAAAACATGGTCAGTCATGCCCTGGCTCTGAAACCTTCTGGCTCAGAAACGACATACATCCTTTCCGTTCCCATTCCATGAGACATCTAAGCAAGTCACTAGCCATGACCAATTTCAACAAGCAGGCATGGATTATCCTCTCAAAGAAAGGACATGGAATATTTGTGAATAGTCAGACATCTTCCATGAGATCCCCAGACAAGCCTTGGTTTCATCCCGATTCTCTGAGTTAGGACCAGCACACGAATCATCCGGTAAAAGCAGCAACCACGCTCCTCCTTCCTCCACGCAAGCCAGAAACACCCTGAAAACATAGACTCTGATGAGGAATGCAGGCCTGACAATTCGCACAGAGTCCTTTAAGTCCCTGAATCCTTGAAGCAAATGACCTAAGTTTTCCACATATACCCAAATACTCAACCAGATGGGTCTGTTTCTAAGGATGAAACACACCACCAGGGTACCACCTACATCTGCCCCCTCTAGTATTCTAGAGCCCAGAACCAGAATGGCTGTAAGCCCTTCTCTTCCCCCATCTTCCTGTACACACCTTTCCTTTACTTAAGGTATATCCATGGCTCTCATTGTTTTAAATCAAGAAATGACTGCTCTCAACACTCTTCCAGTACCAGGCACATTGCTCCTCTTTTAGTGCTCTCAAGTCCCCATGCTTCTCCCACCCAGGGCACCACGTCATGTAATCCCCACTGTCTAGGCTGCTCTTCCTGCCCTCTTCATCAGGTGATTTTCCCTCTCTCTAGTGCAGTGATTCTCAGCCTTCCTGGTGCTGTGACCCCTTAATACAGTTCCTCATGTTGTGGTGACCCCCAATCATAAAATGATTTCATTGCTACTTTGTAACTGCAATCTGCTACTGTTATGAATTATAATGTAAATATCTAATATGCAGGACAGCTGACATGTGACCTCTGTGAAAGGGTCATTCAATCCCCCAAAGGGGTCGTAACTCAGAGGCTGAGAATCACTGCTCTAGATCTTGCTTTGCCATTGTCTTAAGAAAGTTTTCCTTGACCCTCCTCTCAGCAAGTCAATGTCTACATTATACATGCAACAAATCCCTAGTGGACTCCTCAGTTCCATGCTGGAGAAATAAAGGCAATAAAACAATTGATGTATCAGAGAGGGACAGTAGAGAGATCAAAACAAACAAACAAAAAAACCTCTGTGAGGTCTGGTAGGTGCTGAAAGCAACAAAAAGGAAGAGTAAGGGTTACAGGGAGAGCACGATTTTAGATAAAGTGATCAGGGAAAACACCCCCCAAAGGAAAGACTTCCCTGAGCGCTAAATGAAGTGAAGGACAGCGCCATGCTCCTAGAGGGAAAAAGCCAGTAACAAGAATAAGAAGTGCAAAGATCTTGAAGACGGAATGTCAGAACTATAGTAGTTATAATTGATTTCATCACTTTGCATCTTATCTCATCACTATCATCATCATATAAAAATTCACTTGTGTTATCTGATTGGTAAACTCCTTGTTCTTCTACAGTGTTACTCCTAAAGGTATACGGACAGGGGTTCTTAATTCCATGTTGAACACTGAATCCCTTCGTGTTGGCCTGGTGCCTACCTAGCACACACCAGGTCCTTGATGGTGAGCGTTTGTATAATTAAATGAACAAACGATGGTTAAATGCACAAATGGCAAAGCAGCTCCCTAGATGACCACAGATCACAGGTGTTGCTTGGCCTCCACCCTTATCTACTTGGAACTTACCTCCAAATGCCAAGAGCTGCCTCTCTGCAAATCTCTACCAATGACATTGGTGGTGGTGGTGGTGGTGGTGGTGGTGGTGGTGGTGGTGGTGGTGGTGGGTTTTGTTATTGTTGATCAAGATAGCATGTTTGGCTAATGAGCTCCAGAGAGTCAATGCCTCAGCCCTATACTGGTGACTAATAGAGTCTTAAGAGAAATGGGCAGCAGCTCCCTCATTCTTCAAATGGGATTTCTCTAAAGACAGAGCCATCTCAATTCTGAGAAATCTCTTGCATTTTGGGGGTTTTGGCAATATTCAGGCTTTGGGGGTTTGGGCAATGTTTGAACTTTGGGGGTTTTAGTAATGTTCGAACTTGGGGGCTTTGGCAATGCTTGGACTTTGGGGGCTTTGGCAATGTTTGGAGGCCTTCTGAATTGTCACAGAGGCTTAGAGAAGAAGGGGAGGAGATTCTACTTGTGTAGCAATCAGAGGTCTGTTTGCTACTAAACATCTAGCAACCCCAGAGATAGTTGTCTGCAAGAGAGGTTTACCAATCTCAAAACAAAATCACTGGTTCTGAGGCGAGAAATCCTACCCTGAGGCTCCTGTCCTCCACAGCCTCCCAGCATTTTCCAGCAAAGAACAGCTCCAGTTGCTCAAGGTTTGATACGCATCAGTTACTGGCTTTCTTCCCTGCCCTGTCTCTCTTCCATACCCTCTGGGGGTGTTTCCTACAATAGACTACCAAATAAATGGCTTGCCTTTACATCTCATTTCTGAGGGAATCCTTACCATGACCATCCCTCAAACCTCATCTTCCTCAGTGGCCACCCACTCCCTTAGAGCCTTGGAGCTGCTCTAGAAGGTCCCATGGAGTAAGCAGCTCACAAAGACGTCTGAAAGGAGCATCAGGGAGACAAGGAGAGTTGGTGCCATTCCATGGAGACTCCAGCTCATCAGAACCAAGCCTTGCTCCTACGTCTGGAGTACCTCACCATGGAGGAGGTACCTGGGCCAGGATGATACAAAGAAGCTTCTAGACGTGTGTAATCCTGCCCCTGGAGCTCACAGGACCCCTCCTGGGAACACGTCTCACGCTTGAGTTATACCCAGTTTCCCCATGTCTCTCATGACTTTGCTTGTTGCATGATTGCTGACGACTCTTTGAATCCTAGCCTTCCATGACTAGGAAACAAGCAAACCAAACCCTACCATTCCATGTCCCCACCCCTATGACAAAGCCTTGTGTTTTCTGCTCAGAGCGCCCCCTCTGTCACTGTCCTCAACAGTCCCAACTTAACAGTGCTGGACAGAGCAGCACCATGGCAGGCTTCTCTGTCCCTTCCCCCTTTTGGTGATCCTCTCACGTGGTTCACTTCAGATTTAAACTCGGCATATCTCTCGTTTTCATCCCCTAGAGACAAACAAAAAAAAAAATCAATACGTTTGCTCATTTTTTCAAGATTGAAAATTGTAGAACTCAGCTCCAAGTCCATAACTCCTCCATCATCACCACCACCCCCCATTGGAACACATGAACGAGTAAATGCATGCAATCACTGGTTCTATACACTACATCAAGGGTAAAGGAGAAAAAGATGTAAACTTTCCCTCCTATTTAACAAACATTTTAAGGCATGGGATTTCTTTTTGGACCAACTTTATCAGTAAGCTTCCTGTCGCTGTAACAAAATACCGGAGACAATCAATGTATGGAGAACTGGTTTGTTTCATGAGTTTGCAGGTTATATAGTCTGTGGTTGGCTACTTTGGCCCTGTGGAGACGCAGTACAACATGACAGGAGCACCTAGCTGTAACAGCCTCACTGGGGAAACCCTCCCCTGTCAGAGTGGAGTTGTTACACTTGCACTGGGGAACCTGTCCCTGGAGCAGGGCTGTGAGCTGCTACACTTACGGTGACTTGGTGACATTCCTTGGCTCTTGACTGCCAGGATACCTTTCCATCCAATCTGAGATGCTCACAATGGGGGATATAGCTCAGCAGTAGAGGGCCTGCTGAGCAAACACAGGGCCTTTGTTTCAATCCCCAGTACCACAAACAACAACAAAATTAGAGTTTGGGTTATTTTCTTTAAGCATCAAAGCTTTGAGAAGAGAGCAGTTTCTTGGTATGGTGGTTTGAAAGAAAATAGCCCCCAAAGGGAGTGGCACTATTAGGAGGTGTAGAGGAACTGTGTCATTGTGGGGGTGGGCTTTGAGGTCTCCTTTGCTCGAGGTACACTCAGTGCAGTACACAGTTCACTTCCTGTTGCCTGCAGATCAAGATGTAGAACCCTCAGCTCCTTCTCCAGCATCATGTCTGCCTGCATGCCGCCATGCTTCCCACCCTGATTGGTAATGGACTAAACCTCTGAAACTGTAAGCAAACCCCAATTAAATGTTATGAGTTGCCATGGTCATGGTGTCTCTTCACAGCAATAGAAACCCTAACTAAGACACTTGGCATTGGTAATTTCAATCTGGCTGGGGTGACTAAGGCATATTGTGTGAACATTCAAGGATCTCTAATACTGGGACGTGGGCACTTTTTTTTCCTAAATAATTCAGCAATAGAGTGCTTGGAAGAAAGTTTCCAAAGCCTTGTGAAATTACTATGTATTTGCTCAAGTGAGTCTCAGTAGCCATGAAATCCTAGTTGCCTTGGGAATGAGACAGTCTGTTATTTGAAAACCAGGCCATATTTCCAAACAAGAAGGGTTATAGCCGTCATTGCTTGGAGATAGTCATCCATGCTGAGATGCGCGCGCGGGTGAGATAACTCTCTCAGAGGGCATTTTGATTTTGTAACTAACTTCCTTCTAGAGTAGCTGAACTGAGGAGGGTAGAGCTTTTAGAAAAGGAGATCCTTTGTTGTCCATTCCTCTTCTGGTTCTCTCGCCCAGGGAGTAAGCCATACGGGCCAAGCCAAGTGGACCCTGAATCTAAAATCTAGAATTCTAAATACAAGAATTCTAGAGGCATACCCTTTGATACACTCATCAATACAGAAGCCAGCTGATCTGCTATCACAGTATGTGCAACTGTTACTTAAGTAAGAAGTAACCACCAAGCATGGTAGGTTCCCACAAATGAACAACTGGATAAGACAGGATCTATGAGTCCTACGCACTGGAATCTTGTCATAGCTAATTTCATGTGTCACTTTGGCTAGCTGTGGTGTCCAGTTAATTCATCAAACACCAGTCTAGACAGGTATTTTCTAAATGTTGTCAACATGTTCAATCAGTAGACTTAAAGTAAAACGGGATTCCCACCATGAGATGAGCAGGCCTCACTCAACCAACTGAAGACTATGATGGTGAGTGCTGAAGTTACTGTCTCAAGAGCACAATACATTGCAGAAACCTTTTTATTTCAAACTGCCAGCCTATCCTGTGGATTTGGGACTCCAGATGGTAATATCAAGTTTTTTTTAAATTTGTTTTTAATCATGTATATGTGGAGGTGGAGGGATGGTTCAGGTATGTACCCCCCTTGCAGAGGACCCAAGTTTGGTTCCTAGAACCCACATTGGGCAGCGCACGGCCACATGTAACTCTAGTTCCAAGTAATCCAGCACTCTCTTCTGGCCTCCATTAACATTGCATTTGTGTGCACAGAGCCACACATAGATAAATATACTAAAATAATTAAAAATTTCAAATTATGTGTATAAGTGTATAACTGTATGGGTATGTGTATGTGAGTGCAGGTGTTCCCAGAGGTCAGAAGAAGGCACTGGATCTCCTGGAGCTGGACTTAAAGGCAGTTGTGAAATGTCAGACATAGCTTCTGGAACCACTGGATGTCAGGCAGGAAACAAACTTGGGTTCTCTGAAAGATCAGTATAAGCTCTGAACCACTGGGCCAGCTGTATTTTATTACCTCTTGCTTGAGTGTCTGGCCCTTTGGCCTACCCTGCAGGTTGAAACTTGTTGGCTTCCAAGAACTTATGAGTCATGAGCCAATACCCCTTGTCTCTTCCTCTTGCTCTGTATACATGGAGAGACTGACAGAGAGACAAACAGAGAAAGAGAGACAGAGAGAGAGAGACGGAGACAAAGACAGAAATAGAGACAGAGAGACTATTATTAACTCAGATATACTCTATATAAATATATATACAAAAGGTTTACATATGTCTTAGTATTTAGAAAGGTGTATGTGTGGATATAGATCTATTCCTGTTCTCTGCAGAATTCTGCCTACTGCAGCCTCTGAGACTCGCAGCCCCTCAGAAAGCCGGGTCTGCTAAGGACCCTCCCTGTTCCCAGGCCTCTCCCTGGAAGAGCAGTGACTGGGAGCAATCCAAAGGAGGCCGAAAGCTCTCGGGGCAGGAACTTCCTTCAACTCATTTTCCAGGTCTTTGTAAAACTTCTAATTACTAATGCAAGCTCATAAAATGAGCTATTTTAAGAAAATAACCAAACAGAAAGGATAAGGCTTTGGGGGACAGAATCTAAAAGTGATTTAATGATCATTTTAATCCCTTAAAATGTGCTTTTCCATGCAGGATTCCACTGAATCTGGAAATACCTCTCAGGAATATGGTCATAAATACAATTATTAAGTTCTAGTTATTTGAAGTAAATGGAATAAAACAGAGGAGAAAGAATCAGGCGTTGTTCCACCACCAGAGCCCATGTGATTTCACAGGAGTTCTCTAGGTCCCTGGAATTTGTGCTTTTTAAAATAATTTATGCCATTCAATGATATTAAAGTAAAGTGGATATCTAAAAATAGTTCAGACAAGAACTTGGTGTTTTCATGAGCGGGCCCAGAGTTTAAAACAGTATGTACATGTGTGCGTGCATACACACACACACACACACACACACACACACACACACACACACACACAGAGGACGTAACCTTCTTCTTTCTCCCCATGCTGTATTGCACCAATTAAATACGTGTCATGAACTCACAGAGATAAATGAACACATAAGGATTGTCATCTGCCATTTTCTGTCCTTCCCTCCCATTCCCTTGATTTTCCCAGCAGAGTCACCTGAAGAATTTGACCCAACTATTTCCTTTGCTTTGTGAACACCTCAAAGACCCAGACAAGCAGATCATTATTACCTCCAAAATGATCATGAATCTCACACAATTCCCACTCTATCCAACTGTGAGAGACTCTTCTTGTCAACGTATCTTTCCAATCTTGGCATTTTCTAGCACCATTTACTTTCACGTCTGCCCTTGTTCTGTTGGAGTCCTGTCCTTGACCTGGCCAAAGAGGTACTTTTGTTCTAGTGTTTCTGTCTGTCCGCAGTTGTGTGATTCTAAGGGACATCTTTAAGAAATCCTGGTAGAACAGCCCCAGTCATCTGCAGCTTGTGACAATGACGACATCTTTCATGAAGGGAACCATGGAAAAAGAGGAGAAGAAGAAGAGACTAGGGAGATATGGAGGGGGAAGGGGAGAAGGAAAAAAGAAGCAAAGGAACCTGCAAGTCTCATGCAGGCAGGACCCCAATCTCATTCACCTTTGAATCTCTACCTATCAACATCCTGCCTAGCACACAGGAAGTACCTATTCCATGCCTGGGCTGCCATACGATATGATAGGAAAAAACCTATAGGATAAAGGAAGAATGGAGGGAGGGAAAGAGGAAGGGGAAGGAAGTGGAAAGAAAGGGACAGGAGGGACAAGACAGGACTGTCCCTGGCAGTGTGCAGAAACATTAAATAACGCACACTTTCTGGATTCATAATGACTGGCTTGAATTCCAATCCTGAAGCTCACTGTCACCTTGGACAAGCTTGTTAATCCTTCTTATCCTACTGTCCTCATCAGTAAGATTATTATAGCTCCTACCTCACTGAGCTGCCATGAGGATTCAATTTAACAATACAAATAAACAACGGTCCAGAAATGCGAACTATGATCCTCCTCCTCATCGCGTATCTTCATGGTGGAGTGAACACAGCACCTCCTAAAGCTACTACATCCTTGATCTTGGAACTGGGTCTCCCATTCTGAAAATAACCTTGATTTGGTAACCTGTGACCATTAAGAAATCTGTCTGGAGGGTATTCATCAGCTGGTCCTAGGAGGTAGTTTTAACAGGCTGACTTCATGTCAAACAGTGCTTTGAGACACGGTGAAGCACACTAAAAAGGATTGGATGTTTATAGTTTAATTGACTAATTTAACATTGCTTCTCCATGTTCACGGAAGCTGTACTCTAAGAATATGAAAAAGATTTATCTTTTATCGTAGAATTGATTGAGGGCAGGGAATTTTCTGTCCCTGAATTAACAGTGGAATGACGGTCCCTTACATTCCAGGATACCTCCCACAGTCCAAACCCACACAAGTCAGTCAAGGATCAGAGCTTACCAGCACTCACTCATCTGACAATCACACTTCTTTGTAACGTGGAGGAATTCCCTTCCTGACGGCAAATGTTCTTCAGGGACATGCCTGCTGGGCTGGGCACTGTCTCATGGGCACTCAGGGGAACTGACCCAGTAAGCCTGCTCAGAAGCAGATGACCACCATCTCAATCAGAGTAGAGAGCTCAGAGGGGGTTTCTAGAGAGAGAAGATAGATGATGAGAATATTCAGAAGGAGGCCTAAGATGTATATTTGAAGACCACACTTGTCATAGTTTTTCCCATCTTACCCATTCAACAATATAATAAATTCTTTCTTTAAAAAAAAAAGGCATGCTGAGTCACCGTCTAGTCACACATCTGTCTCACAAAATCACCACCCTTGGGTTATAATATTTCATTGGTCTTCACCCCGCCTATACATCTCCTAGTCCATGGCGCTAGTCTCATTATATGACTTTTCACCCATATGAAAACTAGCCAAATGATCAAGACTTGTTTTCAGAATAAAAGAAAGAATAGCAACTGCCTGTGCCATGGCAAATAGGCCTTGAAGATTGCATTAGGTGCCAAGGCTGAGTCAGACCAATGCAGCCAGGACAATGGGCTACACTCATCAGAACCTTCAGTTTGGATGTCCACTGGCATCTTAGTATTGACAGTTTACAAGGTCACATTTTTGCGTGATAGTTTGATTAAAGCTAAAGCCACACCAAGTTCCCGTTATCCCTATGAGGCATGTGAGCTCCTGTCCACTTGCACTGACCAGCAATTTTCCCCCGACCCTGCTTCCTCTGCACTGTCTTCCAGATCTCGGAAGCTGAGGTTCTTGAAACAAGGACTTGAGATGTAGCAACTGTATCGCCTACTGTAGTAGACAGATCAATGTCATACTGTCCCTAAGGTGCCCACCTCCTCAACTGTGGGACTTATGGCTTTATTTATTACACTACACAGCAAGGAAAAAATACAATTTGAATATATAACTAAGGCTATTAGTTATTTTATTTTACAATAAAAAGTAGGGCTGAGGATATTACTCAGTGGGTAGTGTTTGCCTAGCATGCACAAAGTCCTGAGTTTGATCCCGAGCCCTATATAAACAAGGAGGGTGGCACATGCCTATAAGTCTATACTCAGGAAATGAAGGCAGGAGGATCCGAAATTCAAGGTGATCCTCAGTTACATAGTGAGTGTAGGGCCAACCTGGGCTACATGAAATCCTGTCTCAGGGCACTAAAAGTGAATTGGAAGGCAGAAAAGTCAGAACAAGAGAGGCAGCATCTATGAAAGCTCCAGGAAAGTGCTGTGGCCTCCTCTCAGGTTTTCAGACTCAATAGCTCTAGGTGAAAGCCGGAGATTTTGCCTTCTTAACAAGTCTCCAGGTTATTTTCTGGGGCTGTTGTAACAAATTAGCCAATTGCTGCTGATTTTGAAGATGGAACTGGCATCCCGGGACAGAAGCCCCAGGATAGATGTGGCAGCCTCGAGAACCTGCCATATTAAAGGAAACAGAGATTTCCCAGAGCCTCCAGACAGGAACATATTTCTGCCAATATGACCCCGTGAGACCCATCTTAGACTTCTGACCTCCGTAAATTTCATAAATGTATAGTGATTTAGGCACTAAGTTTGTGGTCATTAGCCACAGCAGCACTAGCAAACTAATACACTGGAGATTTTGTTAAAAAGACAAACTCTCCAGCTGCACCTAATATCAATTAAATCAGAAGTATGGAGGGTGGGGCCCAGTCTGTCTCTCAACAAGCCTCAGGGGCTTCTGATGCATGCTACAGTTTGAGAATCACGCACTAGACTAAGCAATCACAATCATCCTCTGAAGAAAACACATCCAGACACAGATCCCCAAGGAAACTCAACACGAGCAGCTAATGACTTGATTAACCATGATAAAATCTACCAGGCCTGGGCTCTGCCATGACATGCATACAGCAGGGAACCTAACCAAATCTCTGGTGATTCAACCTCCTTGGGGCTCCAGGTCCTCATCTGGAAGACCAGTGGTAATCGTGCCTGCATCCCAGAGCCTTTTCGGGAAGTCTCTTTTGGAATTGGTTTATTATCCCAGCCAGAGTTTGGGCCACAGCAATCACTTACCTCTTCCTCACTGTACTGAAGTGATATGTGTAGGTAAGGGCCAGAGCCAAGAACCAAAGAGTTCAGATGCTCCATTCTTAGATGAAGAGAAGGATTTGGTAGAAGGGCCAGAAGTTTTTGAGCTTGTTTTTATTATGTGTGTGTGTGTGTGTGTGTGTGTGTGTGTGTGTGTGTGTGTGTTTATGTGTATGCACATCTGTGTATGGATGCATATGTGTATGTGTGCATGCATATGTGTAGGACAATCTCTGATATTGTTCCTCAGGTGCCATTCACTTTATTTTTCTTTTTTAATTAGGACAGGATCTCTCTGTCCTAGCATGGACCTCACCAAGTAAGCTAGGCTGGCCAGCAAACCCCAGCGATCTTCCTGTCTCTGCCTCCCCAGAACTGGTATTATAAGTGGTGCCACCATGCATGGCTTTTTTATTTTTACATGATTTCTTGGGATGAAAATCAGGTCTCTGGGCTTACAAGGCAAACCCTTTACCAACTGAGCTCTTTCCAGGCTGGAGTAAAGGCTTGTATTGTCCACAAAGTTGGGTCCATGAGCCAAAGTGTGTGTGCTTGCACAACTATCTCAACATGGTCACTAAGTGGTCAGTCAACCTGTGCTTGAATTCTCCAAAGAATTCCCCACCTCCAATGGCACACTCTTCCATTCTGAGAGGTTCTATTGTCATACATTGGGTCCCTTCATCTGGTGACCAATTTTCTTTGGACCTCATGTTTAGTTTTATTTGCACCTACACTATGGTTTTAGTTGCACAGTCACATGCAAGAGTGAACTATGGCTATCTTGTAGGCTCACTGGGTGCATTCATGTGTTTTCTCAGGGCTGTTGGCCTCCATTGACCTCAGAGGGAGGCATGTGTGTAAGCTGGGCAGGAGGTAGGCATGGGCCCTGCAAAAGGCAAAGTGCTTTAAAAGCCTTTGATGAAAGGCATTAAGGCTTGAAAGGGTTGTTTCTGAAATACTATACCTCCCTTTTAAGAACTCTTAAGATCTTGAGGGCGATACTCTCTCACCCCAGAAGAATTCAAGCATGAATGTTCTCAGAGCCACCAATTAAGAATCCAATTCCATGTCCCCAGATGCTCATTTCCGCCAAAATTACCAACTTGGGTCTTTTTTTTCCCCCTTCAAGGAAGAAACTAAGCAATGCTGAATATGATCTCAGAGCTAAGTAGCCACTACACGGTATTAACAAATTGAGATGTAAAAGCTCAACAGCTCTATCTAATATGCATAAACTGTAAATAGAAAGAAAACCCCAAGGCACTCTTATATTACTAATTTATTAACCCAATTGTTTTGCATAGCTAAATTATGTGTCAGGCATAATACCTACCCTCCTGGGACTTAGAGATTCTGTTTAAATGTCAACTCACCTACATCTGTATAGTCTTATGGCTCAAATCATCTCACAAAATAATTTAGAGAAATTCAATTTATTGAACTGGAGTGCACTGAATCTTTGACTCAGAGAGCCACATGATGTTATTTGTTATCCTTAGAGACAGATGCTAGAAATCTAAGACAAAGTCCTCAGTGGTTTTTAGTTGCTGCATGTTAAATATATAACAGAATTCTGTTCTTATCCATATTTTTTGAGACAGGTTCTCACTATGTAGCCGTGGCTGGTCTGGAACTCACTGTGTAGACCAGGTGAGTCTCTGACTCACAAATATCCATCTACTTCTGCTTCTTGAGTTCTTTAAAGGTGGACATCATTTTGCACAACTCCTTATCCATTTTTTAAATGGAAATTATTGATTTATATGTCAAGAAGAGGTTATTTAGTAGAGTGCATTGGACTTTTCTATCCCACTCTATGTTCATTTCATCCAAAGTTCAGACCTGGTAGCCAATGTCACTGGCTGTTGGCAATAATTTTTGAGCCTGCATCGTTCCCTGTGACCTCCACCCACTTCTAGGAGCCAGAGTGCTTACTCAACTCAGTGACGAAGTATAAACTATCAACTACTAGCATTCCACTAGTCCCTGTCATCACCCCAAAGTGTTATACTTACCTATGGGTTGATCTCCATACCTATGGGTTGGTCTCCATACCTATGGGTTGATCTTCACACCTATGGGTTGATATTCACAACCATGGGTTGATCTCCACACCTATGGGTTGATCTTCACAACCATGGGTTGATCTCCACACCTATGGGTTGGTCTCCACTCCTAAGGGTTGGTCTCCACACCTATGAGTTGATTTCCATACCCAGTTATGAAAAATCAGATGTTTCAGATGTCAGAACTCTATGAAAGGAGAAGAACTATCCTTCTGGATCATGATGCTGACTGTGACAGAGATCCAAAGAAAGGCTTTAGTATGACAGATTCCATCTTTGATGAGCACTTAGAACATCATCCCAAACAAATACTTCATTACAAAACCTACCCCATACCCTGCCCTAAAGCAAAAAGAAATCCTCTCAGGCCCTTCCACATCAAGCATAAATGTATAATTCTTGTAAATTTATAGCTTCTCTAATCTTGAGTGTGAAACAAAAGTATAATTTTCATTAAACAGAGTAGGACTTCCTTATGACATTGCCTTTCATAGTAACAGGGCTTCTAAACAGAACCAATAGGTTATGTGTGTATATATTGAGAGAGAGAAGGAAATTGACTTTTAGGGGTTGGCTACCATGATTGTGGAAGCTAGAACATCTGAAATCTTCAGGGAAGGTCAACTGACCAAAAGACTGTTGGATCTTTGATGTTGCTGGTGACATGCAAAGGCAGTTAGTTAGGAGACAGATTTCCCTTTTCCAGCAACCTCAGGCTTTTTTCCTTAAGACCTTCAAGGGATTGCTTGAGGCTCATTCACATAATAGAGACTAACCCACTTTATTCAAAAACTACCAATTTAAATGCTAATCATACCAAAATTATATACAAAAAAAAAACATTTTTAAAATGGGTACTATGCATACTCTGATCTAACTAATTTAACATGCAAAATTGATTGTCCCATCTTACAAAGGACAGTCCATTAGAAATTCAGGGCTCATAAACTCTTTATGGTAGCATCCTCCTGACCTTTCCTTTCCAGGCTAAATAAGCCTGGCCCTTTGACTCTGTTCTAATAGATGGCAGTCTCTGCCCTCCTCATTCCCTCCTAGCCCCTCACCTCCCTGGATTCACACTTAGCTTTTATTTCTCTATAGCTTCCTGGTCTAGATGCGTTGTTGCTTTCTCATGGCCCAGTGCTTAGGTTCAAACACAAGGCATTGTATGAGTGAACCGAACTCAGTCTTCCACACTGGAAAATCAGCGTTTTCTACTTAGTTACCCAAGATCTTAATTAGTTGGTGGGGATTTGTTGACTTTGGGAAGCTCTGTACTCACTTTCTGCATTATACCTAGAGTCTAGCACCTACTGTTCTATCTGAATAATTGTTTTGGCATTCTTTTCCTACGGATTCAACACCTTTATCTTTTTAGAACAAGAAACTAACTTAAAGCTGTTTCTTGCATCATGCTATACCCTGAGGAAGAATCTAGGCTAAGAGGGAGAAATGGCTAAAATTCTCACTGTAACTAGGCTTTAATGTCATGGGGATACTCAACAGCTCTGCAGCCCAGAGACAGAGAAGTCCACATGGAGAGGAATGGACTTGCCAGTGCCACCTCACCAACTACATGACTCAACACTTTCAAAGTAAATCACCCAGTTTCTGTCCAGCCTTCAAATGATTCCTCAAACCACCTTGAAGACATTGTTGAACAGAGAAAAACCACTTCTAATGTGCCCTGTCTGAATGTCTGGCCTGTAACTGACAACTAGTAGATACTATACTGTACACTATTATAGAAAGTACTGTGCAAAAATAATTTTTAAAGTCAAAATAATAATAATATATCATCAGTTCAAAGTAAGAGTTATTTCTGTAGAGGATAGTAAACAAAAGGTAAACACAAAAATAATTGCTAAGGAATTAGTAAAAATTTAAGCTTCCTTTGGATAATATTCATTAGGCTGCATGGATGGATGGATGGATACGTAGACAGATAGACTTTTATGGTCCAGTGATGGTAATTCTGTGTATGAGTATGTATTTAATTCAACTATGTTGTGTTAACATAACTTTAAGCACATGTGGCCCAACAAATAGGAACTTAACTTCAACCTAATAATTTTGAAGATGTTTCCTCCCTTCATTCAACATGTTCTTCCAGGTTCACACCCTGGAGAAGTTCTTATATCAGAAGACAGGTACAATATGAGTAGGAGTATTTTTCATAAGAGCAAAAGTCCAACCTCATAAATAAGTACCTACAGATGCATATCCAAAAGAAATTCCCCACAACAATAAGATGTTCAAGGACTTAGTGTGGAACAAAAAACAACAGGATAGAAATCATTACATTTCTGTGACGTCAGATAGTCAAAAGTAAACAAGATATTGGTTAAAGTTCCCAGGTTTCTCCCTTCCTTGCTCTCCATATAGAAATGCCACATTTGTGGACTAAATATTCAGTGACATCATACCCTCATACAAGCAGCTCTCCAACTCATATTACACGTTGATGGGCCTAACACAAAATTGCACAGGGTTCAATGAGCAAAGTGTTGGACTAAGTACCTGTAGGCAGGATGCTGGGTGGGCCTGCAACTTCCCACCCCCTGGGTGAATTATTTCCCTTCTCCTCCCAGCTGAACCCCAGGGCTAACATGAGCTACTGTGTTTCTAATGACTGTTTCCTGAATTTCCTGATTGGTTTAAAGAAGAGGTTACATGCCTACTCAGAGGAAAAAAATACAAGCAAAGACCTCTAGTGAAATGATAGTCAAGTAATCGCTCCCTCTACCATTTATTATCTTGTATTTTGTTAAAAGCACAGCATGTATTGTTGAGTCTGGTATATCATTAAGTGGTTAGATTTACAACATCTTAATGTTAAATCTAAACCTTGGTATCTTACAGGAAAGATCTATATATTTATTACCAAGAAGTAGTTATTCCAGAAGACCCAATTGGGTGCCTGCATTCATTATTTTTCTTGTTGCCGTGGAAAATGCCTGATAAAAGCAACTGAAGGGAAGAAGGCTCATACTGGCTCAGTTTTAGGATGTACACAGCAAGGAAGTGTAGCATGGGGCATGTACAGTAGCTGGGTCACATCATATCTACAGTCAGACAGAGAGCAGAGAGCTTTAAATGCTTGTACTTAGTGGCCTTCATTTTTCCCCCCTTTTTCCTTTTTTATTCATGCTGGGGCACTATCCATAGGATAATGGTACCCACATTCAGGGTGGATGTCCCCTTCTCAGTTAAAACCTCTCTGGAAACACCCTAGCAAATATGGTCAGCGGTGTGTCTCCCAGGTGATTCCAAGCCCAGTCAAGTGGAACGTGAACGTCAGTCACCACAGTGCCTCAGCGTTACCTTCCTTGCTCCCACTTCAGAACCACATGATCCCATCCTACTATGAGAAGCTGACCAAGGGGTGTGGGGACAAATGCAAACAAACAAACAAAACTACCTTGAAATTCATCAACCACCAGTAAAGACAAATCACAGGGAGAAGTTACCGATTGAGGATGTTTTCTGCAAGAGGCAGAAGTGGATGGCGATTTTCACAAGACCTGGGCAGGCGACAGTTCCTTCTCGTCCCTGACATCCTTCCTGTGTCCTTCAGCACTCAGGGAAGGGACTGCTCGGGCTTCTCTGCTATATAAGCTTCTGCTACTTCCCTCTTCATCCTCCACCCAGTCCTTATACGTGCTTTAGTCAACTACAAGTCAAAATGTTCACACCAAACATTGTTGCTGCAGCCCACCTCCTCCAACGTCCTGAGCAAGGCAAATTTCAGGTAGAAATGTCTGCCGAACACACCCTTTTGTACAAAGTTAGTCCTGTCTATGACAATGTGTTGTACAATATTCAGGAGGGCAGAGGAGATGGGTCCTCTGGCCAACAATAGGGCAGAGTATCTTAAAGGATCAGCCATTGAATGTTCACCACATTCTGGGCTTATCTCTGTCCCAACACATTTTCATTTTCAAATAAAGCTTGCCAGTCCCTGTACTAAAGAATAATGGGAGGAAACAATCATTTTTAGAACATATGTAGGCTTAATAGTCTCCACATAGTTCCTCCAACTGATCATATTAATGAGATACCGAAGATTCAAAATCACCGAGATTTTTTTTTTTTTTACAAGGTGCAGTTTTAGTGCACGCTCCTGGGGTGTGCTTGTTCCATGGAAATGAAAGCTGTCATTCCTCCTTATCTTTCCCTCCTGTGCTTCTTCAAGGGGATCTGAACTCCCAAGAGAACTTCGCAGCCCTAACGTGTCAATTTCTAGACATTCTAGTTGAGTTTGAAATGAGAAGATTTTTAAGTGTTACCAGGAAAGATAAGTAATATTCTCCGTGGGGAGAGAGAAATCAGCTCAGGAAGGGGCAAAATGTTTCTGCTGCAGCTGGCCCTGAAAGTAATCGTTCCTTCCACTCACAAAACTGATTTTTGATTTTGCTCAGCCTACTCCTGTTGCAAATAGCTTCTTCATTTGTTTATGGGATTGCTACTAAACATACCAGCTCTCCCCACCCATGGTTCTGGAAAATAATTCTCTTGGATTTTTTATAAACAAGTTAAATGGAAGAGACTCAAAGAACTCTCTCTCTCCCCCCTCCCTCCCTCCCTCCCCCCCCCCCTCTCTCTCTCTCTCTCTCTGTCTCTCTCTCTCTCTCTCCCCTCTTCTCTTCTCCTCTCCTCTCATTTTCCTCCCTCCTTCTCCCTTCTCTGTCTCCCTCTCCCTCCCTCTTCCTCTGAAATTATACACAGACCCTAAACCCCAGCATGCTAAGAATTCAAACTAATCCATCCCATGCTCAGTGCTGGGGCTGCTGTTGTTGCACATGCTCAGAACTGAGGGAAACAGGCATCATCTTATTAGTGAGCTTGTCCACACCAAGTGGAATCCCTTCATTTCCCTGTGTGGCCCACTTAAAGGAAAAGAAATGCGGAATTTGATGGCTTAGATTCTCTTTCACTCAGGATTCTCTTCTCTTTATGAGCAGACCTTGAAGGCCAGTGCATGTCTACTCCCCACAGCTCCCTATGCCTCTGGCTAGGACTCAAGCACATCTACTCCTTACCTTTGTACTGAGAAACTGGACAAAAGTCTATTGACAATGTCTGAGAATCAAAAAGTCTAGAAAGGGTAACCCCAGAGCAGGTTTTCAAGTTAGGAACAAGTTCCTCTTTAGAAAAACAGCTAATATACATGTTCACCGAATTGAGGTCAACAAGAGAAAATGGGACCTCATCCAACTAACAAGCTTCCATATAGCAAAGGAAACAATCAATCAAGCGAAAAAGAATCCCACAGAGTAGGAGGCAATCTTTGCCATCTATGCATCTGATAGAAGATTAATATCAAGAATATATAAAGAACTCAAAAAAAAAAAAAAACAGAGTCAAGGAAAACAAATGACCAAGTGAAAAATGGGCTATGGATCTGAACAGAGAATTCTCAAAAGAATAAATAAAAATTGCTAAGAAATATTTTTAGATGTGATCAACATTCCTAGCAATAAGAGAAATGCAAATGACAACTGCTTTGAGATTTCATTTTAGCCCAGTAATGGTGACTAGGATAAGACAGCAACAGACAACAATGTTGACGAGGATTCAGAAAGAGATGCTCTCTCCTTCACGTTGGTGGGATTGCGAGTTCCCGCAGCCATTAAGGAAATCAGTGTGGAGAATTCACAGAAAGCTAAAAGTGACTCTACCATACAACCTAGCTATACCCCTTCTTAGCATATGCCAAAAGAACTCAACATCCATACTTGGGTGAGTCAAATGCATTGGCTCTTTCAATAGCTAGGAAATGGAACAAGGTACATATCCATCAGCTGATGAATGGATAACAGAAATTTGATACACGTATACTATGGAATTATATCCCGCTGTAAAGAAAAGGAGATCAAGAAATTTGAAGGTAAATGGGTAGAACTAGAACACATTATACTATGTAAGTCCAGACCCAAAAAGATAAATGCCACGTGTCTCTTATTTGTGGATTTGTCTCTTATTTGTGGATCTGAATCTTTAGCTGTGAGTATATAACCTGGGGAAACCTCAGAAACAAGAAAGTAAAAAAGGACCGTGTGGTGAGTGAAGGAGCTCTAGAGAGACAGAGAGTAGCAAACATGTGTTATGAAGGGAGAAATGGAAAGACGAATGGTATTTGCCTGGGAAGCGGGTAGGGTGGATAATACAGAGGGAAGGAAATGGATGAGGAATAAATAGCACTAAGATGTTGGGGGAAAGTCATAGGGGATCATATTACTTTATGTTTACTTAAAAATACACATAAATATATGTGTGTACATATAAATACAATTTATATGAAATTTAACACTGCAGTGATAATTCTCTCCCTAAGAGCCATGGACAATCTAACAAAAACTCTAGTGCCGGGCATGGTAAACCTCCCTTTGAGTTGTTGGACAGGGGAGTCCAAGAGACTCCCCAAACATTTTGGACTATTGCCACTGCCCTTGCTTGCCTCTCAGAACTTGAAGATAAGTCCCTAT